>NW_023270854.1:12480897-12493241 GCF_011800145.1 Mirounga leonina | reverse complement strand
AATATAATATAATATAATATAATATAATATAATATAATATAATATAAATGTTCATGTGTTTACGCTGGTGGCCATGCATCAAATCCAGCCCTGCGGGATTTGTCCTCACCTTACTCCATTTCCTCTTTGTGAATCATTCTCCCACAGTGAAGGACCTGCTTCTCAGAAACATCAATATATTTACTTCCTATAATACATACAAAAATTGTTTTAGAAACAGTTTAGAACTCTTTAACAGGGTGAAGATGACTAGGAACCAACATTCCATGAGTTCTTACTGACCCCTAGTGTTTTCTTTGCTGCTTCTGTAGTTTTTCAAATAGTTCTTCATGAAGGGGTCACCTGTTCTGCCTCAGGTTTTCTCACCCTCAACATTAATGGTATTTTCTGCCAGATGATTCTTTGTTGTGGTATGTGCAGGACTGTCCTGCATATTGAGAGATATACAGATTTAGTAGCATCCATTGTCTCTACCAACTTGATAGGAATAGTACCACTTCCTCCCAAGTTGTGACAGTCACAAATGTCACAAATGTCTTCAGACATTGTTAACACTCCTTACTGTTCCTAACTTTCTAGTGAACCACAATACCATCTTTGCCTCAGAGAAGGAATGGAAGTACTGCCAAGTTTGGGGATTAAAAAAAAAGAAGAAGAATAAAGTGATTAAGATCATTCAGGGCAAAGCCTTCACTTTAGGAATCCCTTTTCCTGCTGCCTCCAGATAGCCTGACTGGGAGTCATGGGTAACTCCCTTTCTAGTCTGGGCCATCAATCTTCTATAGGATGTGGGAATCATGGACCCATACCCTCAAAAATATTGCCGCATTTTCAAATGCTTACATCCTCCCTCTATATCACTCTTGCAAATCTCTGCAAGGTTTTAAAAATCTATCCCTATTAAATTTTATATTTATGGATTTGATATATACTGAATGTATTTTCCAAACTTTTCCTCTTAGATTCTTGTCATCTACAAATTCAAACAACTTGTCGTCACTGCATTTGATAAAGTCATTCAATAACATATCCAATGACCCTCTTTGCCCTTCAGTGGGATATACTGAAACATCAGCCATGGCCTGAAATTGCTTATATTGATGAACTATACCTTTGGGTTAAGGCCCGAGAAGACTTGTTAAAATAAAAACGTAATATCTTGCAGTGGCAATCAATTAAGTTTTGAAGGTAGCAAGATCGGGGATTGAAGCCAGGTTCCACTGCATGGGAATTTGGAGACTTACTTTGCCTTCTCTGGCCCCCTGCTTCCTCAGTGAAAATAGGAAGACTAGAGCCAGCTTTGGAGTGTTGTTGTAAGGATTAATGTGGTGGCACAAATAAATGTACCTACCACGGTCCTGGGTTCCACAGTAGACCTTGTTCCAACATCCCTTCTGACAGAAAATAACCTGAATAGCTAGGTGTGCCTGTTTTCTCCCAAGTACTCTGGCTTAACATTTGCATGGAGCCAGGAGTTCTTAATTTAAGATCCTTCAGGTTTCTTTATTTTATTATTTTTTTAAAAAATTTTATTTGTTTATTTGACAGAGAGAGACACAGCGAGAGAGGGAACACAAGCAGGGGGAGTGGGAGAGGGAGAAGCAGGCTTCCCGCTGAGCAGGGAGCCCGATTTGGGGCTCGATCCCAGGATGCTGGGATCATGACCTGAGCCGAAGGCAGCCGCTTAACGACTGAGCCACCCAGGCGCCCCCTTCAGGCTTCTTTAAAGAGTTCTCCTCCCATTGACTTTTAACTGTCACCGTACTCACTCTAGGGGAATGCTTTTTTTTGAGACTGGTAGGGCAGGAGGCTGTCATACTAAAACACACTAGTTTTTGATTTGATGAGAAATTAAATACACACACACACACACACACACACACTTCCTCCATCTTAAGGCTACTTTCCACAGTCAAGGTGAGCTGGTGTAGTTACTAGTTTAAATTGTTTTTCTGGAACAAGTCTGACCTCTAGAGAACAGGTGATGAACCTAAACCACCAAGAGCCAATGTCAGCTACTAAGTTATGGAGTATTAAGATTGTTTCAGGAGTCAGACAGATGCTGGAGTTGGCATAGGGTGAGTGAAAGATCTTAATTCTGTATTAACTAATGAAAAGAATTTCATATCTCCTTTATCTCAAATGTGTATTGTTTACAACTTTATTGACATGTTATATATAATAAGCTGCATTTTAACAATATTTGTTCTTCTAATCCATGAGCATGGAATGTCTTTCCATTTCTTTGTGTCATCTTCAATTTCGTTCATCAGTGTTTTATAGTTTTCAGAGTACAGGTCTTTCACTTCTTTGGTTAGGTTTATTTATAGGTATCTTATGGGTTTTGGTGTAATTGTAAATGGGATCGATTCCTTAATTTCTCTTTCTGCTGCTTCATTATTGGTGTATAGAAATGCAACAGATTTCTGTATGTTGAATTTGTATCCTGCAAATTTACTGAAATTGTGTATCAGTTCTAGAAATTTTTTGGTGGAGTCTCTCAGGTTTTCTGACATGACAGTATCATGTCATCTGCAAATAGTGAAAGTTGGACTTCTTCCTTGCCAATTTGGATGCCTTTTATTTCTTTTTGTTATCTGATTACTGTGACTAGGACTTCCAGTAATATGTTGAATAACAGTGGTGAGAGAAGACTCTCTTATTCCTGACTGTGGAGGAAAAACTCTGTTTTTCCCCATTGAGGATGATATTAGCTGTGGGTTTTTCATATATGGCCTTTATTATGTGGAGGTATGTTCCCTCTAAACCTACTTTGTTGAGGGTTTTATCATGAATGGCTGTTGTCCTTTGTCAGATGCTTTTTCTGCATCTATTGAAATGATCATATGGTTCTTATCCTCTCTTTAATTAATGTGGTGAATCATGTTGCTGATTTACAAATATTGAACCACACTTCCAACACAGGAATAAATCTCACTTGATGGTGGTGAGTGATTTTTTTTTTTTTAATGTATTGTTGGACTTGGTTTGCTAGTATTTTACTGAGAATTTTTGCATCCTTGTTCATCAGGGATATTGGCCTGTAGTTCTCTTTTTTCATGGAGTCTTTATCTGGTTTT
Organism: Mirounga leonina; assembly: GCF_011800145.1. Taxonomy (NCBI): domain Eukaryota; kingdom Metazoa; phylum Chordata; class Mammalia; order Carnivora; family Phocidae; genus Mirounga; species Mirounga leonina. The sequence continues at coordinate 12,490,161 of NW_023270854.1, read as the reverse complement.
GATATCAGGGTAATGCTGGCTTCGTAGAATGAGTTTGGAAGTTTTCCTTCCTTTTCTATTTTTTGGAATGGTTTGAGAAGAATAGGTGTTAACTTTTCTTTATGTGTTTGGTAGAATTTGCCCATGAAGCCAGCTGGCCCTGGACTTTTGTTTGTTAGGAGTGTTTTGGTTACTGATTTAATGTCTTTGATGGTTATTGGTGTGTTCAAGTTTTCTATTTCTTCCTATTTCAGTTTTGATAGTTTTTATATTTCTAGGAATTTATCCATTTCTTGCAGGTTGTCCAATTTGTTGGCATATAGTTTTTCATATTGTTCTATTAATTTTTGGTATTTCTGTGGTGTTGGTTGTTGTTTCTCCTCTCTCATTTGTGATTGTATTTTTTAAAGTCCTTTCTCTTTTCTTTTTAATAAGTCTAACTAGAGGTTTATCAATTTTATGATTTTTTTTCAAAGAACCAGCTTCTGCTTTCATTGATCTGTTCTACTGTTTTTTTAGATTCCATATCATTTAATTCTGCTGTAATCTTTATTATTTCCTTCCTTCTGCTGATTTTAGGTTTTATTTGTTGTTTCTTTTCTAGCTCCTTCAGGTGTGAGGTTAGGTTTTTTATTTAAGATTTTTCTTGCTTCTTAAGGTAGGCCTTGCATTGCTACATACTTCCCTGTTAGTTCTGCTTTCACTGCATCCCAAAGGCTTTGGACTGTTGTGTTTTCATTTTCATTTGTTTCCATGTATTTTTTAAATTTCTTCTTTGATTTACTGGTTGACCCATTCATTGTTCAGTAGCATGTTGTTTAAACTCCATGTATTTGTGCTCTTTCCAAATTTTTTCTTGACTTTAAGTTTTATAATGTTGTGGTCAGAAAAGATGCATGGTATGACTTCAGTCTTTTTATATTTGTTGAGGCCTGATTTATGACCTACTATGTGATCTATTCTGGAGAATGTCCCTTGTGCCCTTGAAAAGAATGTGTATTCACAGATCAATGGAACAGAATAGAAAACCCAGAAATGAACCCACAAGTATATAGTCAATTAATCTACAAAAAAGCCAGAAAGACTATCGAATGGGAAAAAGACAGTTTCTTCAACAAACGGTGTTGGGAAAACTGGGCAGCCACATGCAGAAGAATGAAACTGGACCACATTCTTACACTATACACAAAAGTAAATTCAAAATGGATTACAGATCTAAATGGGAGACATGAAACCATAAAAATCCTAGAGGAGAACACAGGCAGTGACCTCTTTGATGTTTTTCATAGAAACTTTCTAGGTATGTCTCCTGAAGCAAGGGAAACAAAAGCCAAAATAAACTATTGGGATATCATCAAGATAAAAAGCTGCACAGAGAAGGAAACGATCAACAAAACTAAAAGGCAGCCTACAGAATGGGAGAAGATATTTGCAAGTGACATACCTGATAAAGGGTTAGTATCCAAAATCTATAAAGAACATATAAAACTCAACATCCCTAAAATGAATAATCCAGTTAAGAAACACTTGTTGTGATAAATATCTGGTGTTATATGGAAGTGTTGAATCACTATATCATATACCTGAAACCAATATTACACTGTATGTTAGCTAACTGGAATTTAATTAAAAACTTTTAAAAAGGAAAACAAAATTACTTTAAGTCTGCCTTCAAAAAAAAAATAAGCTGCACATATTTAAAAGGAACCATTTGATTAGTTTATGTACTATGTACACGTCAGCATAATCAAGATACCAAACATTTCCATCAGTCCCTAATATTTCCTCATGTCTTTTTGCAATCCACCCTGTCTCCATCCCCATCCTTAGACAACCACTAATGTACTTTCTATTGCTGTAGATGAGTCTGCATTTTCTATAAATGGAATGAGCATCCACTCTCTTGTGTCTGGCTTCTTTTACTCAACCTAATGATTTCCAGATTCATCTAAAGTTGTGAGGATCATTCATTCATTCCATTCTATTGCTTAGTAACATTCCATTGTATGGAGAGAATACATCTTGTTGAACTTGAGGCGGATCCTTAATGTGAATGTTAAAACTTCTAGAGGAAAAGATGAGAGAAAAATGTTGTGACCTTAGGGTAGACAACATTTGCTTAGAATACCAAATGAACAGATAATAAATAAAGATAACTGGACTTTATCAGAGTTAAAAACATTCGCTCTTTGAAAGAAGCCGTTAAGAAAACAAAAAGGCAAGTCACAGATGGTGAGAAAATATTTGTACACATATATCAGATAGATAATATGACAATAAAATAATAAAATAATATGAAAATAATAATGAGCTCAAAGACACTCAATTTTTATTAAAATAGCAGATATATCACAAAAGAAAGTATGCAAGTGGCCAATAAACACATGAAAAGATACCGAACATCAATAGTTCTCAGAGAAATGATAAATGCATGTTTTAATGCCTCTGAAATTGGGTTATGTCTTACAATTAATGAGCTTGTAATTGAGGTACTTCTATTATATTTTATTTTTAGATACTGTATCTGTTCAGCACTAACGTTTGGTAACGTTCTAAGCACTTCGCACACATTGTTGCATTTAATCTTCACAAAACCCTGTGAGGAGGCGCTATAATTAAACTCATCTTCACGGGTGAGGAGATTGAAGGTCAGTGAATTTAAGTAACTTGTCCCAAGTCACACAGCTAGTCAGTGGCAAAACCAGGCTTGGAATCCACTATCTACCTCTTTGGCTCACAGGTTTAAGTATTATGCTATTCTTTTATTACTACACTGATGGTGGATTTTCAATGGCAAACATAAGAAAACAGGACCTTCCCTAAGTCCTGATATTAACGTATTCCATTCCATTTTGTGGGACATTAAATGAGTCACTGTAAGTTAAATGCCTAATATTCAGTAGGTATACTACATAAATGCTAGTTCTTTTTCTTCCATCTATTTTGAGACCTTTCTTTAAGTTGCCAAAATAGGGAGGGTGAGGTCCTAGAGGCTCTAAACAGCCATGAGAAATAAATTGCCAAAAATCTATTTGAAAATTACGTGATTCCACTAATTTAAGCACTTATCACTCTTTTCTTTCAGCTTTTTACAGCTGTCTTTTATGTGAATGCACTTGAATTCTGTAATCTTCTTTATCAGTGGTTCTCAGCCAGGAGTGGTTTTATCTCTCAGGTAATATCTGGCGACCTCTGGAGACATTTTTGTCAATTTGGGGGCTTGCGGGGAGGGTTTCTAGTGAGTGGAAGCCAGAAATGCTGCTGAACACCCAACAGTGTAGGACAGCCCCCACAACAAAGAATTATCCAGCCCCAAATGTCAGTAGTGCCAGGTTCGGGAGAGCCCGCCTTATACAAACATTGTTTTATTGACATCAGTTAAGAATCTTGAGTGGCTGCAGGAAATTAAAGAAGAGGAAGACGTGGTCCCTGTTCGCAAATCGAGTAATCCAATGAGGGGGAAAAACCCAAGTCTCATGTTAAGAACAATATAATGAATGTCACAAGAGAAAATAATAGAATATTTTAAGGCTTTAAGGGAATATAACCAGATAATCCAGTCAAGAAAACCAAGAGGAGCTCTGAGAGGATTAAGTATGGAAATACCCTTCGTTCTTAATAAAAATGAAAGTGGGCTTCCCCATGTGTGGTGATATAATTTCTGGTTGCCAAACACCATCTACCTTTGAATGCGCTGAAACTCAGTGAGGACAAGGCTGAAACCATGTAATGAGACTTAACTGAAGGTGGTCGAGTCCAGGGAGTAGAGCCCTGGGAAGCCAGATGGGGTGTCATTCAGTGTACTTGCTCTCTAGGGCTTGGAAGAGCATCCCCTGCTGATCTCGGGCTCCGCCCCACCCCCAGAGGGGGTGTCCCCTAAAGCCTACCACCCCAAAGCCCACATCCAGGCATCTGAACGTCTTTGACTCTGTGCCCAGAGAGAATTAGAGTTCCAGCATTGACCCTGCGTAGCCTTAATGGCTTCTAAACTTCAGTTTTCTCCTCTGAAATAGAGTAACAGTAGTCCTAATGCACGGGTTATTGTATAAATTAAATCAGATTACATGTAAATCGCTTAGTGCTGTGGATGCCCATGGTCGCTACTTAACCGCTATTACACAACAGTTATTTATCGCCATGATAGTGTTGTTATTGTTATGAATTAAATCAAAGCTTGTGCTCTCCTCACTGGAAAAACATATTGTCTGTATATAAGTACGAAAATGGGGGAAGCACAAGGAAGGTGGTTACTACAGCCCGGCATCGATGGAAGAGGGCTGTGGGCTGAGGCGGGAAGGAGGAAGGGGAGTGCTTCCTGGAGCGCTCACAGAGAAGGTGTTGGAATGGAAGTGCGAAGGATGCAGAAGATGGCTTTGGGTAGTTGGGGAGCTTGAGAAATAGCTCAGTGGAATTAAATTCACACAACATTCACTGAATGCTTGCTTTACTCGAAGCAAAGATAAATACGATATTCTGTAAAACCATAGCCGAGAGGACAAGACAGACAAGTACACCACTACCTGTTTGAATTTGGGGGGAAGGAAGCAGGTGTGCGGTGAGAGGTTAGGGGAAGTTCACAACCCAGGAAATGGCTATATCAAGAACAAGGAGCAAGAAGGACTAAAAGTCAGATGTAGAACTTTTTACCCCCCCAAAAAAAGCAAACAGGGAAATTGAAGAATTGCCAAAGCCAACGGAGGCCAAAAGCAATTATGAAAACTGGAGTATGGAACCAGAAACTGGGAGTGAGGAGGGAATATACATGTTTAAACAAGTCGGGAGCAGCTGGGTGGGGTGGGGTGGGGACGAGGGAGAAGCATTTGCACAGTTGTTTGTGCCCTTGGGTGAGTTTTATGACAGTAATAAAACACTCTCCAATTAAGATAATATAAATCCTCATTTTAAATTGAATTAAAAATGTTTAATGATTTATTGACTTAAATGCATACATTAAATAATAAATAGAATAAGTTAATAATAAATAATTAAAATAATAAATTGTTAATGAATGAGTCTTCACAACTCCTTCTACCCCTGCTTCCCTCTGTTCTCTCTGCTTCTATTAGGTGGAGAGCCTTCTTGCTTCATGGATTCACTTCCAGGCAGGAGAGGCTGAGTAATGCATATAACAAAGAGGAAGTGAAAAGAGGCCAAAGGGTAAATGAACTAATACAGTCCTTCAGGCTGATAAAAAGGACGTGAGGAGAGAGGCCAATGACTTGTCGTCCAGCGAGGGTTTCTGGAAGAATGATTGATGGCGGAGGGAGAGCTTGGACCATACGAAGGCGGGGGTGGGAAGAGAATGGCAAGGGGACTTAGTAGGAGGGGCTCTGCGTTCCCAGCTGGAAACCCTTTAATGGTCTCCCAGGAGATGAAAGCAAAGGATGCAATAGCTTGATGATTTCTGGTCGCTACACTGTCAGGACAGTGTGCACTGTGGGCCCCAAGCTTCTGGTGGTGATAAGTGTTGAACTCAGATGAGCTTTATCTGGGTGGAACCTTGGGGAATGGGCATCAGAGGAAGACCCAGAGACACAAACATCCAGACCAAAGGAAGACCCAGAGACACAAACATTCAGAAAGGGAGAGAAAAAGTTAACTTTAGGCTGCCTAAGGAAATAATGGGCAAAAAGTACCATGTATATTCCTTCATCCATTCACGGTGAGGAAACAACCTTCCTACACCCCTGTTGTGTTCACAAGGGTCGTGGCATGGCTTCAGATGTCAATATAGCAAATCCAGAAGGACACTAGTTTCTCTTAAGGGGTCCAGGTTTACTCAGGGTTTTATTCTGTGAGAGACCATCACCAGATCTGACCGTGTTATTAATGATCTCAGGATGCAATCTGTTTCTCCTTGTATGTGAGGTGCATGATCCCACCGGAAGCAAGGAAAAGTGTCAGTTTTTGTTTCCACACTAATGAGGTTTCATAGTCTCTTATAAAAGCCTGAAGGAGTAATTAGAAATGAACTGAAGTGGGCCAAGGCTATGGAAAAGCATTAAACAAGAGAAAACTGTGTGAAGAACCAGCAGATGAAAATAGCAATGCAAAACGCAAGGCAGAGAGACTCACTTGCCACCCTAGTAGACGGGAGAGTGTTTGAGGCAAACATCCTCTGTCACTGATTTCACTCCTTTGTAAGCCAAAACAAAATGCTTCAAACTTCCCCTCAGAGATGGAAATTGTTATTTGAGCAAACCATTTGTTTTACCTTTTTATGTTTGTGTGTTTCTATGGTCAACCGCATCTCTAATTCCCTTATTTCAGTGTGTCCATATGGGCCGTGATACACTTTGACTTTCTGTTTCATTACTTGTAATGCTGTGCCATAATTTGAAGGGATCATGAAAAATAAGATTCTGTGAACATTTTCTTCAGAATGCTCCGCGTAAATCCCGAATGACGGTGCTTGATTCCACATGCGTATGTGCTGGGCCTGCATTCCAAACATGTTGCAAGAATACGTGCACGGAGGGGTTGCCCCATGGCATGCAGCTGTGTGATGTGCCACCGTTACAAATACCCAGGAAACGGGTTTGCGTGTGGAGTGCCCTTCCTGTCTTTCCTCGTGATTAGAAAGCTACATTATCAGGGAGGAGTGCTGGGTCAGCAGCTCTGTGTTGATGTGGCAATTTACTAGATATTCGACTGTTCTTTCCAGGGCAGAGGGTGGGGCAAAATGGACACAGGCATCCGTGCCAACAACCAAGGTCTTCAGTACAGATCTATGTGAAAAGAGTGGGATCCGGGGGCATTTGTTGCTGAACCTTCTGTACCTCTGGAGATCCCAGTAGTATTTGGAAGGCTTAGGGGTGCGGGGGTAAATGGGCCTTCTCTGTCTGGGCAGATATTCGTGTAGGAGGAGGGGCTCAGGTGCTGCCATGACCACATGATCTAAAATCAGATAAGGTTTTAAATCAACTTTATTGAGGAATTTGACTCAATCGTACAAGTCATTCAGTTTGCCCAAGGCGAAACTAGAACAATTGAGTAAAGACTTTGATGTCCTTTATTCAAGGGAAGCAATGCATGGTTTGGAAGCTATGGAGCACCATTCTGGAGGGAGGGGCAAGGGTGAGTTTTATGGAGCATTAGAAGAGATGCAGAAACAGGGCAGGGTTGGCTAGGAGGCTGGGGATTTCCTTATAAGGCCAGTGGGTCCTGTTTTCTAGGGTAAGGTGAGCTAGCTAAAGCTGAGTGACAGCATTGTGATTGGTCTGTGTTCAGTTTCCTTGATAGGCATTTCCTGTAAGTGAAGGCTGACTTTGGTTTAGATTTGTGGTGTGGGCCAGGCCAGTAGGTAGGGCCTCCATTTTGTGGGTCCAGATACATAAATTAACTTCATCAAACTAAAACTGATGAAGCACTTCCTACATGCCAGGTGCTATGCTGGGTGCTGGGACATAGCAGCACCCAATCTCTTCACGTGGAGTTCTTCTGTGATTAATCTCTCTCTTGGAGGAGGCCACCTGTTTTGGGTTGCTTTCTCTCAGAAGCAGACCGTAAGCCTAGGGTGCCTGGAGAAGTGATTTCACTCCAGGGGAAACCAGGAACGGTTCAGGGGAGGCAGGATGAGGAAGGAGAAGAAGCCAAACAAGGGTGGCATTTCAGGGGAAGTCCTAGACTTGGCCTGATCCCCGATGGGGAGCTCTAGAACATAACACTCAGAACACAAGCGTTGGGCTTTTCTATTCTCACATCTGTTAGTGACTGGCTATGGGCCTTTCATGGGAGATGGAGAACTCACAGGTACTTCCAGCTCTCATTACTGGAGACATGGCTTTGGCATCCACTGGAAATTTTCTGAATGTTCCAGATACAAGCCATTAGCAGCAAGTGGACAGAAGCTGGGGATGAGCATGTAGGAAAGCCACCAACATTGTCCACTATACCCACCAGTGGGGGAGGATGTATATAGGGCATAAAGAAGAAAAGAGGCCCCAGAGCTTTGCCACTCCAAGTGTAGCCTCAGAGGAGCAACATCTGGTCTAATGGGGATCCATCAGCAAGGAGCTTGTTAGAATGGTGGAATCTCAGGCCTCAGTGAAGACCTAGTTAATCAGAATCTGAATATTAAGAAGATCTCCAGGAGGTAGGTATGCACATTAACTTCCAAGAAACTTGACTCCAGAAAAAATGATTTACTGACCTCCTAAACTGGCAGAAATAAGCATAGCAATCAGCACTGCAATATGGTGGGTGTGGAAAATTCTTAGTCTGAAGGTCCTCTGGCCCAGCAGCTGAAACCAGGGGCAAGAGAATGCATTCCCAGCTGAGAGCAGGGCAGTCCCAACTTTGCTACCCTGAGCCCTATCATGCCAGCCTTGCAGAGAAGTGGGGAGAGGATGAGGAGGAAGGGTTTGGTGCTGACATAGGAAAGCAAAATACAAAATAAGGCAAGATTTAGAGCTGACCCCACAATCTAAGCTTGAAAAGCATATTGAAAAGTCGCAGCAAGTAAACCACTTGACTCAGATATGCATCACTGAGGAGTCATGACACAACTCATGCATGAGGAGAAACCTCTGGGGTAAAATGTATTGGTCACCAGAAGGCCCCCAATAGTACAAAAATGTCTCTTCCGCAATGCTGAAAATCCCTGCCATCAGAGTCATGATGTAGTCAGTCCACTCGCACCATCTGTGGAGGGATGCCATCTCTGGAGGGCTGCTTGCGGCCAAGCTTGGGGGACATCTGGCTAAAGACGCAGATTGCACACATTCATTTAGCCTCAGGACATTCCTAAAATCACATGAGAAAATAATGGTTTTCTTATTTTGGCTGCTGTGTTTTCAAGCATTAAAAGCTAGGAAGATAAAGGGAATTGAAGAGAATATAACACAATAACTTTTTGGAGGCTAAAAAAGTAGGTTGGTTATTATGGGTGGTAATTGGCTTGGTAGAACCCAAGAAAATTGAATCCTAGGAAGTGAGCAATAGGGAAGGCTGATAATCCATTTCATGTACCCGCAGATGTCTCTAAAGGCTGAAGAATGAGCAGCACTGGGATAGAAGCTTGAGCCAGAAAAAGACCAATGGAGCGACTGGTGGAATGTTGAAGACGAAGTTTGACATTCAGATCCAGCGTGCTGCCCCTCCCCCTCCAGGAAAGGAGGCAGGTGACTGGCGGTTGATTGTCCAGAGACAGTAAACAGATGGTAGCCTTCAGATAGCAGTATACCAGACACAGCTAAGATTAGGGTTGCAATAATGAAAAAAAGAGGAGTAAGTGTAAGTTTAAATTCTGAATTGTACAGCCCCCCCCCCCCCCCCCCCCCCCCC
>NW_023270854.1:12326263-12480797 GCF_011800145.1 Mirounga leonina | reverse complement strand
AGAAAATAATGGGTAAGAGAAAAACAAAAAAAAAGAGGGGAGAGTTTTTATAGTTATATTCTGCACCCCCCCCCGCCCCCCCCCCCCCCGGGACCTAGAAGTCTGGTAGCCATTATCTTGCAGTTAGGAGATCAAAACAGTCTTCTCTGGGCATCCAAAGATAATAATACTGGGGATCTCTTAAAGCAACAGCCCAGCTAGATCATCCTACTTTCTACACTTTTCTCCCTTCCTCCCTGGTTCCTTTCTAAGCAGAGTTTCCAGTTAGGTTTTAGATGCCTCATTCTAAAATAGGAGTAGACTGAGAAGTATCCACAAACATTTAAGAAAGGCATCTAAATGAAAGAACAACCTCAGAGCATTTTCCATGTTAGAGATGCTTTCTCCCCCAGCAGCTGTCCAAAAGGGCTGGGGAACAGCCCAGAAGTTAAAAGAGTTAATGTTCCGCAGAAAAACTTGGACCAGAAAGACAGGAGAATAGAATAAGCCCGCAGAGGAATCCCTTTCTGTTTCACTTCAAAGGACTGTTCCAACGTGTTCTATTTCCATCAGCTTCTCTGAGATGGATGAGCTGTGTGAATGAGCCCCTGGCTGGGTTTTCAAGCTCTGGTCAACTAGGTAGTAGCTTTCCTTCTTTCTGTGCATCACTTTCCTTCTCTCTTCCTCTTGATACCCTGGAATGGCACCTGATCATAACCATTAGCATGCAAGCTTTGCCCTAGGTTTTTTTGCTAGATAATACAAGATACTATGCCCGGGTCTGAGAATGACCACAAAGAGCGGACCATTCACCCTCTACCTGCTGACTCACATGGGACTATGGAGGGATTGGAAGTAGTCTTGTATTGCATTAAGGTATTGATTTTTATTTTGCTTTTATTATAGAAAATTTCAAATATATACAAAAGTAGAGATACCAGATTCATGAGCCTCCATAGACTCACCAGCTAGCTTTAGTTATGATCACCTAAGGTCTCTTGGTGCTCCTATTCCTCTACTCTCTTTCTCCCACAACTTTGATGGCTTTGAAGCCAAATTCTAGGCATCATCCCCTGTTATCCACAAACATTTCAGTACATCTCGCTAAAGGTCAACACTCTTTAAAATCGTAACACAAGATCTTTTATCATAACTAAAACATTTAATAATTTCTTCATATCATCAAAAAGCCCATCATTCTTTAAATTTCTCTACTTGATTCCTAATTTTCTCCTTTTATGGTTGGGTAATTCAAGTCAGAATTCAAATAAGTCTACAAATCTCAATTTCTGATATATATGTCATATTTATAGATTTCTCTTTTTATCCTTGAATTACAATTTTTGAAGAAAATTTGTAATTTATCCTAAATATATCCCTATGAAATTCTGTAGTTTTGTTGGTGTATTCTTTCGTGTTTTCCCCTTTAAGTAGCATTTTAACTCATAAATTTTGATATATTTGAAATGTTTAAATTCATTGCCATTATCATTTTTTTTTTCATGCTCAAATTGCCTTATTTTTGGTCAGTGGGAGCTTTTTCATGTTGGCCTCTTCCTTTTGAAACAACCCTAGTAGTCTTTAATGGCCTCTTAGCTTTCTGGCATAAGATGTTCAGACTCATCTTGTATATTTCTTCCCCCAGACCTAGAATCAATTATTCTTTCAAGTAGCCCTAGTCTTCCCTAGCATGATATTCCCTAGTATTCCCCAGAAGTTATTATAGGAGAATATTTTTCTGACTCTGAGATAGAAAAAAAAATTCCTTAAAAAGACACAAAATGCTAAGCATGTAAGAAAATATATTTAACAGCACCAAGAGCCATCTTAAAATTTGTAAAACGCCAAATTAGAATATTTTTTGCATCATATATAACCAAGAGTATATAGAAAGAACTCCAATAAGTTAGTAGGAAAAAGGAAAAAAGCTTCCTCAAACTTCCCCTGACCAAAATAAACTTCAAATAAGGATTTCACAGAAGAGGAAATCCACATCATCATAGTGTTATGAAAGGAGGTTCAATCTCTTTGGCAATCAGGGAAATGCAAATTATGACATACCATTTTATCCATGCTAAAGAGTCAAGAGTCAAGAAATTTGACAATATCGAGTGCTGGAGAGGTGTGTATTGGGGATGTCTTTGTATAGTACTGATGAGAATATGTATTAGAAAACCACATCAGGAGACAAAAACTAGAACCAAGTTAAATATGTACTGACAGGAGAATGGATAAATTGTGGTACTCTAATTCATTCAATTCATTGCTATTCAATGGGCTAGCAATGAAAAAATGAACTATACCTAGAAACCGACTTTGAGAAACATAATGTAGAATGGAACAACCAAGATGCACAAGACTGTAGAATATGTAGGGTTTTTGTAAACAAATTGACACTCTTTTGTATACACCCTAGAGAAACTCTTGTGCTATCTTGTGTACATGTGCAGAATTTCCCTAGGGCAGGAGTCAGCATACGACGGCATATGGCCCACCATATACTTTTGCAAGTAAAATTGTATTTGAATGCAGCCACACCCATTTGTTCATGTCTGTTTTCCCACCATAACGACAGAGTAATGGTAATAGAGACCATATGGCCCACAAAGACTGAAATATTTACTATCTGGTCCTTTACCAAACATGTTTGTTTCCCCCCACACCCCACTCTAGAGTATGTGCAAGATAATGCCAAATTTTAATAAAGCTCATATGCAAGCAAAAATAAACAACCTATTATTTTCTCAGATTTCACAATAAGGATATACAAATAAAACTAGGGAATGATGAATAAAAATTCAGAATAGTGTTTACTTCAGGTAGGGATCAGAAGGTAGAGGATGGCATTGGGGAGAAATCCATAGTAAACAGAAGTTACTGGCACTATTCCCTTCTATGCTTTAAATATTATATTAGAAATTAAAAAAAAATAAATTTAAAAAACAAAAATAAACAACTCCAGAAAATTTATTAGGACTGAACAACATAATCTTCCAGATTAAAAGAGCCTGAGTACCAATAAAATTGGATAAAAGTAAGCCCACCCCAAAGCACATCATTATGAAATTTCAGGATATTAGAGACAGAAAAATTCTGTACGCTTCCAGAGATCAAAGTCAAGGTCATACACACAAGATCAGAAATTAGAAAAACCTTTGAGTTTTTAATAGCAAGGCTGGATACTAGAACATTTTTGGAGAAAATGTTTTTTAGCCTAGAATTCTATACATCACCAAACTAGTAATTTAGTAGAGGGAGAGAAAAGGCATTTTCAGATGTTCAAGATCTAAAAAGCCTTACTCCCCATGTCTCCTTTCTCAAGTTGCTCATGGAGCATTTGCTCCACAAAACTGAGCCAGTGAACCAAGAACAGGATGATGAAGGATGTAGGAAAAGAGAATCCAATCCAAGAGAGACATGAAAAAAAAAATCCTCAGATTCTAGGTCATTGCAAGAGGATGACAGACTTTCAGGAGCCTTGGGAACAACTGTTTGGTCTGCACCAGATCAGAGGCTCTGAGCGTCACTATTTTAAGAAAATGAAGTTGATTAGATATTTCAAGCATTTGAATGTAATTTTTTCCAGTTTTATTGAGGAAATAATTGACATACATCTCTGTAAGTTTAAGGTGTATGGTATGATTGTTTAATTTATATGTATTGTGAAATGATTACAAGTTCAGCTAACATCCATCTTCTCATACAGATATAATAAAAAGAAAAGAAAGAAAAAAAGAACAAAGTAAAAAAAAAAATTTCTCCTTAAGGTGATAGAACTCTTAGGATTTACTCTCTAACCAACTTTTTAATATATCAGATGGCAGTGTTAGCTCTGGTCATCATGTGTACGTTACATTTAGTACTCATTTATTGTAACTGGAAGTTTGTGCCTTTTGACCACCTTCTTCCAATTGCTCTTCTCCCCACCTCTCATCTCTGGTAAACACAAGTCTGATATCCTTTCCTATGAGTTTCTTTTTTTAAGATTCCATGAATAAGTGAGATGATACAGTATTTCTCTTTTTCTATCTGACTTATACTTAGCATAATGCCCTGTGGTCCATCCATGTTGCAATGGTCCTACCTTTCTATGGTTAACTAAATATTCCATTGTATATATACACCTCAACTTTATCCATTCATCCATCAATGGGCACTTAGATTGTTTCCATGTCTTAGCTATTATAAATTATGCTGCTATGAACATGGGGGTGAAGATGTCTTTTCTAGTTAGTGTTTTCATTACCTTTGGATATATTCCCAGAAGTGGAATTCCTGGATCATATGGTAATTTTATTTTTCATTTTTTGAGGAACTCTATACTGTTATCCACAGTGGCAACACCAATTTACAATCCCGCCAACAGTGTACAAGGATTCCCTTTTCTCCACATCCACACCAACATTTGTTATCTCTTGTCTTTTGATGGCCATGTAACAGGCCTGAGGTGGAATCACACTGAAGTTTTAATTTGCAAATCCCTAAGGACAAGTGATGTTGAGCATATTTCATACCTGCCTTTCATACATCTTTCATATGTCTTTCTTTGGAGAAATGTCTATTCAGGTCCTTTGCCCATTTTTAAGTTGGGTTATTTGTTTTTTTGCTACTGAGTTTCATTAGTTCTCTCTATATTTTGGATATCAACCCTTATCAGATATATGGTTTACAAGTACTTATTCCCATTTCTGTAGGTTGTCTTTCCACTTTGTTGATGGTTTCTTTTGCTGTACAGAAGCTTTTTAGATTGATGAAGTCCAATTTATTTATTTATTTTGTTGCTTGTGCTCATAGGTGTCCTATCCAAAAAATCATTACCCCGACCCTTGTCAAGGACTTTTGTTCCTATGTTTTTTTTCTAGGAGTTCCATGGTTTTGGGCCTTCCATTCAAGGCTTTAATCCATTTCCAGTTAATTTTTGTGAGTGGTGTAAGCTATGGGTCATTTCATTCTTTTTCATGTGAATATCCCATTATTCCAGTGCCATTTATTGAAGGGCCGTCTTTTCTCCATTGAGAATTCTTGGCTCCCTTGTCAAATATCAGTTGACCATATATTATTGGGTTTATTTCTGGGCTCTTGATTCTGTTCATTGATCTATTCATCTGTTTTTATATTAGTTTTGATGACTACAGCTTTATAGTATAGCCTGAAATTGGGAGTGTGATACCGCCTATTTTTTTTTTCTCTCATTAAATGTATTAAAATAAGATTTATCTAGTGAGGAGAGGTTTGTGGTTGAGTTAGTCATAAGTATATATAAAACTAAATATATTTTAACAACTGAGCCACCCAGGCGCCCCAAACTAAATATATTTTAAAAAGACAAGATAATTCAGAATGCTAGGAAAACAAAATTTGCAAAAAGTATAATTATAGAATATGACCCAGCTATGATGAATTCCATGCACATAGTCATAATAATGAAAACAGAGAATATTGATCTAACTAAAATTTTGATATTACTCTATTAGAATATGGCAGGATGGGAAATGTGCACATGTGTAGCTCTAAAGGCCATGCTTACATTGCTACTTCTCAGTTTTAGGAGAGACATGGAGGAAAATACCAAAAGGATTAGCTAAAAGAGTTAAAACTAATTCCTTTAAGGAGTGAGAAATCTGAGAAGAAAAATTATGTGCCTGCACAGTTTTAGTTAAAGTTTTAAAAATAAATTATAAAAATGATACCACAGACCAAAACCTGATGTATTAAACACAATCATCCTTTCCCAGTTCAACTAACCTAGAAAATATGGCAATATCTGGAATTGACCTTTCCCTTAAAGAAATGAATTAAACAAGTCAGGATGAACCCATGAGGATGAGATGCAATTTTTTTTTTTTTTTGTAATGTCTTCCTTCATCACATTACACAATCTTTCCATTCACGTGAAGCTGTTCCTCCAGAAATGAGTGTTGTTTGGCAGTAAGAAAGGAAAGAAAAAAAAAAAAAAAGCAGCCTCTGACACTCAGAAACTAGTCCGACATAGCCAGGTCATGTTGTTCTCCTGTTAGACATAAACCTTGTCATGGAATACCAACCTCAGACAAGTTACTCTGAGACCATGAAAAATGAGACAAAATAGCACATTTCATAATTTTGTTCAAGTATGGACAAAAGCAAGGTCACTGCCACCCATAAAATACCAAACACCCCTGTCTCTCACCCAAGAATGATTGATTGCGACTTCATCGTTTACAGTTTTATCTTCCCTTTAAATAAGATTTATTGAGATAAAAATCAAGGAGTTACGGGGCACCTGGGTGGCTCAGTTGGTTAAGCGACTGCCTTCGGCTCAGGTCATGATCCTAGAGTCCCGGGATCGAGTCCTGCATCGGGCTCCCTGCTTATCAGGGAGTCTGCTTCTCCCTCTGACTCTCCCCCCTCTCATGTGCATTCTCTCTCTCAAATACATAAATAAAATCTTTATAAAAAAAAAAAATCAAGGAGTTACACTTCCTCTCTTTTCTGACAGCATCCAATACAGAGCAAACCCCAACCATTAATAAGGTGGGATGTTGGCTGATGCCTTGTCATAGGCAGTGTGGACAAGGGAGGATCCAGTTTAGCACATTGATTGAGGACTTACCTTTTGCTAATTACATTGCTAGGCACTGGGCAAGTCAAGAGTGAATATGACATTGTCTCTGTCCTTGAGTTCCTAACAGCTCCTTAAACAATCCCAGAAAACTAGAATTATACATTTCGAAACTAGAAAGAACATGGAAGTTATTGTCGATGGAAAGAGCATTGACCTAAAACATTTGGGTTTAAATTAATCCTTACCGTTTATTAACAATGAGACAAATCACTTGACTACTGTACTGTTCTGTTTTCTCAGCTGTAAAACAATGATTTATCCTACTTAAACAATCAGTGAGAATATTAAATAAGATAATGTGCATTTAAATATTTTATAAGTTGTATGAGACTGCTATAATGTAAAGGAAAGGAGGCCCAAAGGAGTAAAGTCACCTACCCAAGGTCACACAGCTATTATGAGATGTCAGTATAACACTGGAGGGGAGATAATTACCAACAAGACTTCAGTAGTAAAAATAATAATAGTAATAATAATAATCACTTATTATTATTAGACATTCTGCCTTACACTTTACCTACATTATTTCATTTATAACAATACTTTAGTCTTGCATATAGAATGTGTGGCTCTTTCTATATATCTCTTTATAATTTTTTGCAGAGCTGATGGAATTCATGAGCATTCTTGTATTTTATATGACTATGTCAGAAATTTAGGCAGAATATGTGCTTAACTTTCTACATTAAGAAGAAAGAGGATCTTGGGCGCCTGGGTGGCTCAGTTGGTTAAGCGACTGCCTTCGGCTCAGGAGTCCTGGGATTGAATCCCGCATCGGGCTCCCGGCTCGGCGGGGAGCCTGCTTCTCCCTCTGACCCTATCCCCTCTCATGCTGTTTCTCTCTCTCTCTCTCAAATAAATAAATAAATAAAATCTTCTTTAAAAAAAAAAGAAGAAAGAGGATCTTAACACTTCAAGATTATGATGCTGTATTAGAAAATCATGCAACATAATTTCAATATGAGTCAGGCTAAGGAGTCATGATTCTTCATTTAAAAAGTGTGATGACCAAAGGTTCCTCCTTGATGGTAAAATTTTCTAAAAAAAAATTTTGAAATGAACTTTATGTGCTCATGTTCAGGCATACAGGAACTTGTTACGGAGTAAGAGTTGTTAAACATTTGTAACCCTAGGAGTGGGTCACAAAGATATACATACCTGAGTGCTATGGAAAAGTCTAGAACTTTCCTTGAGTAAATGGTATGGCTTTATTCTTTATCTCTCCACATATTTGGGTTTCTTAGCATCCCCCGATGAAACGTGAGACTAATACAGTATGTAACCAGGACTGATGAATCAAAGAGCCACCAAACTCTAAGAAGTCACTACTGTAGAAAAGTTAAATTATTGTACTCTGTACTACACCCTGCCTGGGTATGAAATGAGATAGGAGCACTTTCATATTAAGGCAACAAGCATATGGGTACAAGAACTGAAATGACCAAGAAATAAGATTGAAATGGTGTTAAAAATGTGGTAAGAGCAGAAACCACTGAAAAATAATATACTTTGGGAGATATTAATTCCTTTAACTCAGACTTCAAACAAGCACTCCAAAGGGATAAACACACACACACAAAACCATCACAAGTCCTGACCTGATGGAAATCCAAGATGTTCTGATCTTTGTAGGATCTCATTAACCTATTCACTTCAGTGCCAAATACATAAATCATTAAAATTATTTCTTTCCCTAGAGCCAATATTCTTGCAACCCTACTAGCAGCATGGTGTTTAGCAGCGTCTTCAATTTTTCTTTTCCATTGAAATTTACGTATTTCTGTTTGTAGACAAGTGTCCAATGCAAAACTTAGAACATTGAGACAAATGAAGTAGACTTCTTCCGTTGTGGTCTTAACTCCCCCCACCTCTATCTTCTCTTAGCTCTTAGTTTCCTTTCTTAGTGCCTGGCACTTGCTCACTGCTTACAGCTCCTGGGACCCCAATTCCTATGATGACTTCACCCTAACCCTGGAGTAGAGGAGGTATTTTCCCTGCTATAGGCCTGACCCATCTGTGCCTATGTAGCTAGCTAGCCAAGATCAAGGTGTCTGTTCCTTTGCTTATGGAGTCTTATCTCAGCACTTGCCTCTGAAGTTCTCTGAACTCTTCTACCCAGGATCCTGACATTGATCTCACTTTAGTTCATGGGACTCACCCTTAACTGCTCCCTGTCCTGAAGACAAAGGTTCCTATCTTCATAGCAAAGGAGGAAGAGGAGGAAGGCCACACTTTGAGTTTATCTCAGTAGTTCTGGGAGTATCAAAATTAGGATACTAAAGTTTTTTTCCAGTTTAGTTCCAAAACATTAAGGAGGCATCCCCAGGGAGCACACATTATACCAAAAGTTGTGGGTATAAAAACTGAGATATACAGCTTCTGTTCTCAAGAGCTTTACCAGGAAACAAATGTGTAAAAATAGAACTTAGTACAGTTTTCCAAGTACAGTAATAGAGCTGATCACTAATGCTAACAAATTTGAGCACCTGTTATGTGCCAGATATTAAAGACTTATTTTACAATATTTAAATTAGTGTTATTGGAGAAGGCAGGGGCCAGATCACAGATGGTCTTGGACCCATGTGAATCCAATTCAGACTTTCATATTTACAGGGGGCTCATTGAAAAATTTTGAGAAGAGACATAGCTAGGTCAGACCACATTGTAAATACATCAGGCTTATAGCTGAAGGGACAAGACACTAGAGACAGGGAGATCAGTCCAGAGATGATGGAGACCAAAGAACAATAGTTTTAGAGAAAAAAAGAGGAGTGCATCAACTCAAAAAGTATTTCAAAACTAAAACTAGTGAGACTTGTGAAATGATAGATGTGAAAGTGGATATAAAGAAAAGAATCGAGGATGTTGCTTCAGTTTTGGTTTGGATGACTGGTAGACAAATGGGAAGCAGATAAAGAGAAACAGGTGGAAAATGACGGGCCACAGGCGGTCGAGGGTGGGTGTCTGCTAAGAGGCTGCATTTGGCCATCTCAGGATCCAGGGAGAGGTCAAGTTTGGAGACAGAGTTGCAGGAGCCTTGTCTTTGTTGTCTGCTTTCTGTCACCCACTCATCCCATTTGCATTCCCATATTCCTGCCCACGCAGTCCGTGAATGATGACTGAATAACAGAGGGAGAACTGAGCAATCATTTCCCCATCCTTCTCACTTTGACACAAGTCTAAATAAGGCTGTCTTAACTTGGAGTTGATGTAGGTGCTCTGGTCCCACCCTGTGATAAGATGCATCACTGTCCCCCAGTTCATCCTCTTTTCTTTTGACAGTTACTTCCTAGAAATCGGGGATTCCCCTAGTCATTTTGGATGGGACCAAATCTGAAATCTGCATGTGAATCATTAATGTATTTTAGTAGTAAGTGTCAACTGGTCTCTGGTCTTTTATCTACTCTTAATGAAAAAAAGATGCAGGAATTCATAAAGAGGATAAAACAAAAGTAATTGACATCTGGATTGGAATACATTCTATGATTATGTCTTATTTTTTTTTTTTTACCTTTTAAGTATGTTTGATGAAAGTTATCGAAATGTGTTACTTTTATTAGGGATTGGCCTAGATGTACTAGGAACATGCTAGATAAAAGAGAGACTAAATTTACACTTGTTTGTTAAGTAATATAAATAATCCACTTCCAAAAATAATCCACAAAGATAACAGAGAGCCAAACGGTGCATGCAATTGTGGTTATGTGAATCCAGTGTTGTATCATTAGACCCTTGAAGGAAAGGCATCACTCTAAGCAGAGTTTCATTGGGTGTATAGGATGAGTGAATTCATGATTCATGATGCATTCTGAGGCTGCTCGGCAAATGTGATCTCTCTTTGCATGCTTTTGGCATGACAGGTTTTAGGAAGGTTATTGGTTTTCTCATGTAGCTGAATCACAGAACACTGGATACTTGTTCCCACAGCCTGCCAACCATGGCATCTATGTTGGGGTTATCACTTGGCAACAAGATAAATACTCTGACTGAAATGTTACACTCCCTAACAGAGCTTGTTTCAGGTGCAAACTTTCTCATACTCCTGGCTGTCCCAGGGCAATATCTTAAAAATAAGCAAGGTTTGCTTTCTTTTGCCCTGGAATCTGGTATTGTCTCTTTCTGTGGCCTGGGCTCACTGTCATCCAAAGCCTTTTCGTTCTTTTGCTTATCCTCTTCACACACTCCAAAACTCTTTCCCTGACCACCTCTCTCCACTCTGTCAAAACCCTTTCCGTAGGAATTAGAAACATGTATTATTTCTCCTAGAGCCATTAACATGATGATTTTTATTGCTAATTATAGAAGGAGATGTTTATTCTCTGATAAAGATATTTCAAGAAGTTACCACATGACATCTTAGCCAAGGGGACCCCAAATTCACACCACAGAGGTGGCCACTTTCATATCCATTGACTCCTGCTCACAGCGACAGCTACTTAAATTTCTAGGGAGAACCACACTACCATAATACTAAATCTAACTAATATGAATGATCTTTGTTATAAGAACAATGTTTCAATATATTTAATGGAAAGTCATTAGTAAAATAAGATTATGAGATGGCATTTTACATCAAAATGGGACTTCCTTTTTGACCTACAATTGTATCGCACTTTGGATAATTTCAGTGGTGACGTTATTGCGGTGAGGGGTGATACATGTGTGTATTTCCCATCTACCCAGCAAATCCTACAGGGAGGATGATTATGGAAGTACCAGTGGTTGTTCATTCAAAGTGGAGAAGAGAAAAGAATAACATTGCAATGTGCTGAGCATGAACAAGTCATTCAGCAAATACTTAGTGAGTACCTTAATTTGAGCCAAGTGCCTATCTCTGTCTCTGGGGAAGCTCATGGGAGCTCATGGGAGACAAACACTCAGCGGTTAATGCGCAGGCTGCTCATTCACAGTTGGACAGGTGCTTCAGAGAAAAAACACAGTGCATATAATCTCTCAATCAGAATATTAGAACTTTATTCATAAAGGTTTCTTATTTTTGTCTTTCTTTCTCCTTTAGACATGTTTCATTGTAGGGCTACTGGAAAGAAAATAAACACCTCAATATAGATACTTCGATCATGTATTGCTGGTTCTTTAAAAGTACTGCATGCCTATTGTGGAAAATGTGGGGAATTTTTTTTAAATAAAAAAAAGTTGACAAACATCTATGAAGTTACTACAATCACTGTTCACATTTTGACACATTTCCTCCAAGTCATATTTCTGCACATATTTTACTTCTATGTTTGAGGTCATATTGCATATACAACATTATACATATATAATATTTCTTACCACTTATGGTAAGTGGTACTATAATTTTTCTTATCACTTATGATTGGTTTATTTATTTATTTTTTTACCACTCTTTACCACTTATGATTGTCTCACCCCATTTTCCTGAAAGATAAGAAAATGAGCTGGTGAGAGACTTGCCAGTTCTTTATTCTCAGCTTCTGCCGAAGTGATCTGACCTACAGCTGTTGCAAGTACAGTTTCATCCATCAGTTTTTTATTTCAGTTATTATACTTTTTAGTTCTAGACTTAATGTTATTTATCTTACAATGGTAAGGCTCACTACGTGGTAGTTCTGCTCTTCTGATTGACATACTGATTGGGCTCTTGCAGTGGTCTGGCACATAACTGCCACCAGCTGCCTTCTTCCTCTACATTTTTCAGATTTTTCTTCCCCTTTACAGTTTTTACAAGCAGCTTCCCTTCTCTGGAGTTTACATAGGATCTGAAGGATCTCAGGCAGCCACTCAACAGTCTTGGCTTCCCACGTCTGTAATTTTAGTGCTTTCCCCTTTCAATCTTCAAATTTTTCATTTGTCTTTATTCTCTCCTGGAGGCCCCTAACACACATGTATCAATCCTTCCCCTCTTTTCTGTGACACCGCCTTCCATTGGTGCCATTCATAGGGGCTTCTCATCATGTATTGTCTTTTACACTTCCTCCAATAGTTTGATGCATGACCATCTTCTCTTTTTATACTGAGCTCATAAAATTTCTCTAGGCCCTAAGGCAAGTTCCAAATCTGGCCACCCACAATCACTCCGTTATGCTCGCTAACCCTGTGGAACACTTACTATATAAAAGATGATATGCTAAGCACTTGGCTGACATGATCTCATCTGCTCTTCACAAAAGCCTGTATTATTCAGGAATGCTTAAATAATATAGACTTATTATGTATCATCTCAGGTAACAATAACAATAAGAACAAAAACTAGAGGTAGGTAGTTTCCAGCATTGACTTGGGAGTGCTCTGAAGTCAGGGCTCTGGTTTGCATCTCGGCAAAGCTCTTGGCCTTCCTCTATGGTTGATGTATGAAAGCATCTCTTGACATCACATCCTCAAACAGCCAGGCTCAAAATTGGGTAGAAGGGGATGGTGTAGGACAGGGAGGTTCTTGTTTTATGTCTCCCTCTTATCAGGAAGAAAAAATTTCCCCAGACATTCCCCAACAGAATTCTCCCAAACCTCACTGACCCGGATGGGGTTATATAGCTACGCCCTGGACCAACAATGAGGCCCTCCTTCCACAAGACAAGGAATCTCTTGATACCTGAACAAAATCAGGGAGAAGTATAGCAAAAACTGGATTGCTTTTGCAAAGGCAGGGAACAGTGCTGGCATCATTAAGAAACTTAAGCTCAGAGGGGTTGAGGAAGAAATTTGTGCAAGATTATACAACTAGTAAGTGGTAGAAAGAAAATTCAAGTTAGAACTTTTTTTTTTTAAAGATTTTATTTATTTATTTGAGACAGAGAGAATGAGAGAGACAGAGAGCACATGAGAGGGGGGAGGGTCAGAGGGAGAAGCAGGTTCCCTGCTGAGCAAGGAGCCTGATGCGGGACTTGATCCTGGGACTCCAGGATCATGACCTGAGCCGAAGGCAGTCGCTTAACCAACTGAGCCACCCAGGCGCCCAGTTAGAACTTTCTGAGTCTCTCAGAATCCATATCTGTGCTCACCATACTAAAGAGCCTTTTGAGAAAATTTTAGCATTTTGCTCAGTCAAAAGATCGTTTGTAAGTACCAACTTGATGCTCAGCACTGTTTTTGCTGCTGAAGGGGCATCGAGTGTAGAATCTATTTAAGAATGGAAGCCCACTCAAATGAAATATCTAGAATACACATGATTAGTGAATTAAGAACACATTTTTGTATTGTAGCTCTAAGAGGTGCAGTTCTGTGTAGCATGAGTTCTCTGAGGATTGTGGAAGTCAGACTGGATGTCAGGGAAGCTGTGGGGTATCAGCAGAACCTCAGAGATGTGGGTCAGTGGGGAGAAGGGAGGATGGCATTCCTGTTGAGAAGAAGGGGAGGGACACCTGGACCAGCAATGGCATCTACTGATCACTCACTGAGGCAGAGATCTGGCTGAGCACCAGGGGATGTTAAAACTTGTAAAAGCGTCAATGGCTGCCTATGAGTTTCCTTTGGTGTCATGGAGGAGCTTAGGAGTTGAAAGATTATTGTTGAGGGTGGGATTCCAGCTTTTTCTTGATGTGACCTGAGATCTTCCAGCAATTAAAAAAATCAAATAACTTGGGTTTTGGCTGCCTGACACAGATTCTGAAGAACACACGGATCCCATTGTCCCTCTGATAATAACGAGGGGTTTGGGCTAAGTCACCCCCACTCCTTTGGATGGGAGACTCACATAAGTAAGATGAGGTAAGGGTAGATCTAGGTCTGTGATCCATGGGCAAACTAAGAAGCTTACAGAGGGCTCAAACCCACAGACTTTGTCTCACTGACACTCAGGTTGTTAACCCAGCTCTCTAAGCACAGACACGGAGCTCACCCCAGCAGCCAAGAATAAATATGGTGATTGTACTTCTAACCATCCCTTGCCTTTGAGGATTTCCTACACATAAAAGTAAAGCAAATAGAAGAGAAGCCACCTTTACAATGTGCTGCATTTTTCAATTAGCTCTAACAATACAACCATGTTTAGACTCAAATTATCTTTCATCATGCCTATTTTTTATCTGTTTTTGTCCTCTAATTCCTTTGGCTGTGTTGAAACACCTAGTGGCTTTTTTTCCCCTAAACTTTGCTTTTTTTTTTTTTTTTTTTTTTTTTAAGAGATTGAGCATGGGCATTCATGACAGGGGTGGGGAGGGGCAGATGGAGAGGGAGAGAGAGAGAATCTTAAGCAGACTCTGCTCCGCATGGAGCCTGACACCTCAGGGCTCAATCTCATGACCCTGAGATCACCACCTGAGCGGAAATCAAAAGTGGGATGCTTAACCGACTGAGCCACCCAGGTGCCCCCACCTAGTGATTTTTTTCAATCAAGTTTTCAACATCATGATCCTAGAGTTAAAAGTCAATTTCAAGTACACAGTGGATTTTCTCTGTATAATAAAAGATAAGATCTGTGTTGGAAACTGGCAAATAGAAAGTTATTTGGGTGTGGCTGGTGGCAGGAGATTTGGGTGGAACCCAGAATTATTTAGGAAATTCTACTTTGAGAAATCTAAAACAGTTTAAAATAGAGAATCTCCAAGAAAGAAAAATAGTGGTTCTCTTCCTCTCTGTTGTCTTTAAATATTGCAACCCACGAGCCATCCCCGTGCAATGATAGAAAGGTTATTGTAGAATTCGGCACTGTCCTTGGACATAGGTATAGAGGGGGACACTTGAAACGGGCTGATAAACTTCAGCTAATTTTAACAGGCATGTGTAGGTATTGCCAAATTCTTAAGTTTCTGAATGACGTCATCCTCTGAACAAATTTCTTAAATGGTGCCTTAGCAAACAAGCATTTTTATAATAGTGATGTCTTTCTGAGTAAAATGTTGAATCACTCAAAGGATACAGATTAGAAAGAGAGCGAGAAAAAAAATGCTCTGTGGGAGGGGCAGAGCTTTATAAAACCAGTCTTCTTCCTGCATGCACTACGATAGTTCTCTGAGGAAGGTTTCTTGTCAGCAGCGCCTCCGGGAATAACCAGGTATTTCAGTGATTTCTGTGGCCATGGAAACAGGCTTTCATTTTTTTCCTCCTCTTCCTTTGTACTGGGATTATTGATAATGAAAATTAAGGTGTGGGATGTCTTTAGAAGATGAGTAAAAATGTCAAGGTGTTTTCTTGTTTAGATTTCTTTTAAGTGAAAATACTTTAGGTCAAGATTTGAATTAAATTTGTAGTAAGGCTTAATCTTGAATCTCAGAAGCCAGCAGATGCCCGTGTAACATTAGCTAAACTAAAGCGGCCAATCAAGTTGAGATGTTGATTTTATCGAACAGGTTAGAATATGTATATTCTTTACTAACTAGGGTTTTGACACTGAATTGGATGGAAATGGCTAGATCAATTAACAGACAGTAATTTAAGCAATGAAAGTAATCTATAGGTTGTATATAAATATAATAAAAATAAGAAAGATGAAAGTATCTAAAGCTATCAGAGATTACAGAAATTCAGCAGCAATCTGAGTTGGGTCTGTTCAACCCCACCTTATGTTTATTGAATTTAGTTCAATAATTGGTCAATTTAGTGGAAGAGAAAAATTTGCCAAACTAGTTGTTGGATTGACTGAAATTACTTCAGATTTACTTCAGGTTTAATAAATCATTTAATACCCATAAACAGACACTCATTCATTATGAAAATCATCAAATAACAGGAACTGCTTTTAATTTTGTTGGGGGAGAATGTGCTAAGTTTGGATGGGACGTTTCCTTGAAGGTACTATTTTCTCTTTGTTTTCATTGATTTTTGTGGTCAATTTCTAAATATTTGCACTATGTTGTCGCAAAAAGAAAAAATTGTTTTAAATGCCACAACAGACTCAAATCTAGCATCTAGCGCCAACAAGAAGAGGGCCGTAGTGGCCCCTGGGGGCACCTCCCAGCTTCCTGATGACATGTGCTGAGTTTTGGGGCACGTTTGTTAACTTGTGGGGCAGGAAGTGACAGATATCTTGGAGCCCAGCCCCACGTATGGTCTCCATTTATTCTTCCTCGTGATAATATTAAGCCTTAATTAGTAGCATGATATTCGGAAGTTAATGAAACAATTTTTAAAAATTTTAGTGGTAAGAAACTCACAACAGGTATCACCTGTTTTGGGCGATGATGCTATTTGACATCATTCTGTGACTTCAGTTGTACATTGTCTCAGGCAGATTCCCACCTAAAGGTAAGGCGTGGAGTTGTCTGAGAGGAAACTTGCCATATATGTGCCTTCATAGATTTCTAAGACTGCAAACTTCTCAGACCTCATGTGAAACTCACCAGACTTGGAATCAGAAAGCTGAGATTCAGTCTAAGCTCTGAAGCTAACTAGCTGTGCAATCTACATCTCCATATTTTTTGTAACAGGAAATTACTAGGTTTTCCTGGGCAGGTGATAACACAAATTAAACAAAAACAGTGCTGCTGAAGGAATTTGGTAACTGCAATATAGACATGAGATATTATTTTTCTATGTTGAATACAGTTATTTCACTGTATTTAAAGAATAAAAAGTAGACTATTTTTAAAAGAAGTAAACACATCTGGGACAATTTAATTCTGTCCTTATGTACTTTTTTCCTTTATAAAGTCACCAGAAATCTATCAAAAGCCTCTCTGATAGTTTGTTTTAACACTTACATTTTGTTAGAGTCAGGGTGACTGATATGCAGGATACTACTAAAGGATTCGGTCTAGGAGAAGCCTGCAGTTACTTTTCTGGTTCTGAGCCCTTATTTTCTTCACATGAGGATAGAGATATGTTTTATTTATGATATTGATTCTCAGTTTGTTTCCAAAATGTTACTGAGGTAATTTACAAAAATGATCTGCCCAGTAAGACTAATTAGTTTCAAGACCATTTTAAATCGGGAGAAGGAAGGGGAAACAAATGTGTGAACCATTAAAAACAAAACAAAACAAAACAAAACAAAAAAACCAAATGTGTGAGCCACCCAAGTTAACCTACTCTCAGTGATGAAGCGAGAAAAAAAAAAAAACACTAGCGGGGTTTATTTGTTTGTTTGTTTTCCTACTTAATACACCTTCTAGGAACATTACAGACTTGCTACCTTCCTATTTTTATTTCCTCTATCTAGCATTTCTCAAGCTAGTAAACTGCCTAAACTCTTACCCATAATAGTGAAGTTCACCACCAGCAGGAGAGGGAGTGTGAGGCAGTGTGGATTGAGTGGGTTCCTGAAGCAGACCTAGGCTCGAATCCCTGCACCACTGCATAGAAGCTCTGTGACCTTCTGCAAGTTACTTAACCTCTCTGAGTGTCAGGAGGTAACCTATAAAATGAAGACAACAGTATCTACTGCTTTAGATCCTGTGAGGATTGAATGAGAAGAGGTGATTTCAGGGACAAATTTTGCTTAATTTACAGTTTTGCATCAATAAAATACAATTGGGTGGTATTTCAAATGCGACATTTTGATACAAATTGCAATGATTTTCTTAAAAGAAGTGTTCATGAACCAAGTGTTCCCCTAAGACTGCCCTAGACTGGGGAGGGAAGGGAGTGCTGGCCCTTGCTGGAAGCCTGCTGAGCGAGCCAAGCCTACCGATGAGGACGTCCCTCACCTCGGGGCCTCCCTGCGCCCCTCCTCAGCTCTGGGAAGCCACTGTCACGAAGGTTCCTGTGGGATGAGCATCAGTGTCATTTGGTATATTTATGTATTTCGGTAATTATAGGGTGTGTTTTAAGCCACCCTGAAAGCATAACACACAGCCAGAAAAATGATCACTGGCCAGTACCAACAGATACCCGCACATACCTCGGGTGTGTCCATGCTTTCCACTTCACACGGAGACTTGGGTTATGGAAGGTGTGTCTGTCCTTTATCTTCAGGTGGTAATAGGGTGTGTGTGTGTGTCTGTT
This sequence comes from Mirounga leonina, assembly GCF_011800145.1. NCBI lineage: Eukaryota > Metazoa > Chordata > Mammalia > Carnivora > Phocidae > Mirounga > Mirounga leonina. The sequence continues at coordinate 12,462,355 of NW_023270854.1, read as the reverse complement.
TTGTGTTCCTTGTACACAGTGCTACCTGAAATGGGTTTCCCTGCTGGGGGGTGGCGGGGCAGGAGAAGCAGGTGGCCATTCCAGCACCCGCCACGCGCCCCTCCCCCCGCCCCCGTACTGAACTCCTTAGCGTGGAAAGCTGTTTTATTGCAGGCTGTGGATGTAGGTGTGTGTGTAGGGGGAGAGGGGGTAAAGGAGGTAGGAGCTGGGTAAAAATACTAACCCTCAAATGATGAATCTAAGCCACTTCTAGAAATAGGGAATCTGAAAGAAGATGGACAATCTCAACTGGGGTCAAAAAGAATGTGTTTGAATATGCTTGTATTTGCCCATGTATGTGCTGGATATTTGCAGATGCAGCCCAGAGGTTGAAAACATGACCCTGGAGGCCACCCACCTGGCTTCCATGCCTTATAGTTGGGTGACACTGGTCACTTTCTTGATCCTCTGTGCTGTAGTTTCTTCCTTCATAAAACATGAATAACAATGCCTTTCTCATAGGGTTTTGGTAAGAATTAAATGGCTGGTAGGATGTTTAGAACAGCATCCATTATACAGTAAGAATCTAATAAATGCTATTCATTGTCATTGCTGTTATTATGATTATTATATGGAGCATCCCTACTCATCATTTAACTGTTTGTTGCATCTCAAGATCAGCTACAGGATCTAGTACAAAAGGAAAATGCAGGGCCCCTTGTTCAAAATTATTAAGAATTTTAAGTTGGTGACAGCAGAGCATCACTCGAAACCTGGAGCCCTGTGAGGCTGCACAGGTCACATGACCATGATGCCGTCTGGGCTCTAGTTCATGTTGTTCCATGAAGGAAGAACAGAGAGGGAATCCCTGTGCAGAGTATACCACGTACTACTCAGCCGACATCACCCAAAATGTTGAGTCATCTTTCAGAGCTGTTTTTCTTTCTTCCTCACTTTCCTTCCAGACTGAAACAATGGACGACCTTTATGTGGCCAACACAATCTTCGCCCTCAATTTTTTCAAGCATCTGGCAAATACTAGTGCCACCCCAAATCTCTTCTTCTCTCCATGGAGCATCTCGTCCACCATGGCCATGGTCTACCTGGGTGCTGGGGGCCACACTGCACATCAAATGGCCAAGGTGAGTGTCTGTTAAAACTCCAAACTAGGACTGGGTCCCTCCTGAATGGATTTATAGAATCACAATTTTATGCTTCAGGTAGCTTGACTTTACCAAGGTCAATAGTTGTCACATGCCATTACCACACAAGTTCCCCAGATTCAAATCTATAGAACAACTAAACCATGAAAACTCAACTGTAGACAGCGGAGAGTGTCATGAACAGCTGAGGTCACCACACTGCTGGTGATGTGAGGAGAGCGGTGTGACTTCGGAGGGCCTCAGCCGTATTATCACCCCCGTGAGTTCACGTCAACAAAATGGCGTCTGGCCTGATGGCCAGTTTTCAAAATCAGGGTGGACAGGGTGTGCGGGAGCATTGTGAGGTCTTTCTGTCAGGGCCCCTGGCTTCAGTCCTTGGTGAAGGGACACAAGGTCAGTCAGGGGACTCTTTCACTGAGCCTGGGGCCTTGGAAATCCACCATATACCACAGGGCTCCAGTGGGATGAATTCAACGCATTTAAAAAGCACCTGCTCCTGTTTTGTCCTAGGTCAGTGAGCTGGATGGGGTCATCATATAATTAAGATTCTTTCAGATTCACAGAGCCACAAATGTTGACATTGTATGCTTGAGCTACAGGCCCTGCTTTCTCACAAGCACGCACTGTGCTCTCAGTCACACCAAAATGCCTCCAGCTGCTTTGGGGTTTCCCAGGAGAGCCGCGCCTGAGCCTACAGATGTCCTTTGATGGTCCACGGTGACCCATTTACCGTGGGCCGGGTTTGAGGTGGTTCACAGGGAGGATTAGCCAATCTCAGTGCACGAGGTCAGGAGGTAAAAGGCATCCCTACCTGTGTGTGTGGCAGTTTAAACATCCAGGCTTACAACAAAACTCAGTTGCGCAACCCCGATACCAGCACTGTTTGGCAATTCTCCTTCCCCTTCCCTCTCTTCCCCTTGGGCAGGGGGAAACTTGAACTGCATGGCAAACTTCAGAAAACATCAGGGTCTTAACTTTTTAACTGTAAAGGGAGCAGAAGCAACATATTGTGAGGGAGAAGGAGAAATGAAGTACTCTAGGTTGTTAAAATTAAAAAAAAATAGATTTTCGACACCAGAGGCGAATGAACGTGCTGGTTGGTCACTCTGGGCACGGACAGCTTTTCTGTATCTAGAAAGCGCTTCAAGCATGTGGGTCTATGCAAAGATGTTATATTGTTTTCCTGTAACTCTGCTGCCTGTATTGATTTTACAGTTCGAAGGAAAAGGTGCTTAATTACCTACTAAAAAGAAGGAGAGGGGCTCTTTGGCTTGGAGGAAGAAGGGCAGACTTTGGGGACAGGCCAGGCTGGTGGAGTGGTGGCTTCGCCACTCTTCACTAGCTCTGTGAGGGAAGGCGCCAGAACTCTCGGAGCCTCAGCTTTCTCATCTCTACAATGGGAATGAAAACTGCCCAGCCTGGAGGACCCGTGTGAAGATTGGAGTTAACCCGCAGAGCGTCTGGGAGCTATATCTGTTCCAGCAGCTGGCGCTCCTCGGCACCTTAGCCAGGTGCCCTAGAGTGTTCTATGAATTTGCCCACATGCTGCACGACGCTATGAGCTGGGAGCTATGATTCCCATACTCATTTTACAGATGAGGAAGTGGGGCTGGGAGGAGGCCCCATGGCTGGGACTTGGTGTGACTGGTAAATTCACGGTGTTGTAGTGGGAAGGAAGGAAGACATGGAAGGCTCTTATGTTCAGGATGAAGCCCCAGGCCTGCCGGGGCTCCGCTGCCTGGCTGGGCAGTGTGCCTGCCTCTATTTACCCTGTGGCCTCCGCATGGCCCAGGGTCCCCTCCCATCCCCCATTTCTGTGGGGGCTTTTGCAGCGATTCAGCAAGTCTTTAGGGCTAGCCAGGAGACTCTTGATTTTTAAGGATCAACTTCCTTAGAAGGGACAAAAGCCAGTAAAGCTGTTTAAAGAAATATTCCTCCCTTCTGTGAGGGCAGAGTAGGGCCACTTCTTTTCAGAGTGTCAGATGGGACTTATGACATATAATCAGAAGAGCAGAGAAAGATCCCGTAGGCCCTAACACCTGTCCTGCCAACCCAGAAGCTCACGACCTGGCTGGACAAGCTTGCGTTTCCTTTGTCAGCAGAGTCCCCACTATCAATCCATTGACCAGATAAGTTCCTCCTCACCACGGGCCTCACAAGGGATATGACGCGGGCCCAACGGGACCCAAAGGATGTGGGAGGTTGGGGGGAGGCCTGGGTGCAGGGCCAGCCTGGGGGTGCTGAGACCGGAGAGGCCAGGCTAGAAAGCTGTCATGCTGGGAAGGATCCTGAGGCAGCTTCACAGGACCAGCCTTCACCTGCCAGGTTCACTGTGTTTTCTGGATCTGCCACTTACATCATCTGAACCCGGTCCCCTGTCTCCCACATGGATGTTGGTTTCTATGTGTAATGCAGCGTATGCCAATATTTTATGGGATCCCTGTTAATAGTGAGTAACCGTGTTTATGCTTAAACTAACTTGGACTTGTAGTTTTTGACAGATTAAAAGTGGATAATAGATAAGGCCATTGAAAAGACAGAGACATACAAGGTCGTGAATTAACCTTATTACTTTCTTCAAAATACTGGCATTTTTTTTTTATCAAGGCCATTTATGGGTTGGATGATAATTTAGATACTTTAGTGAAAAGGTTATAAATCATCTCATAATAACCAATTATTGTCAAAATGGCCAGGATATGGATTAGTATAAAATAACTCAAGCTGTTTCTTGTGAGGGAAATTTCAGTTGCAGACACTTACATATTATGTATAAAGAATATCTGTGCTTGATTCCAAGACACAAAGGCAGGGAAGTAGATAGGACCGCTAAGAGGTACCTGAGTGCCGTTGGTTTAAAGGTGAAGTAATCCAGCAGGAAAACATACTCATAAATATGTTCTCTCTAATTCCAAATGTAGGTGTTTCAGTTTGACAAAGTTGGAGCCCAGAAGATCCCAGTGACCCTGGAGAACCTCACAGGTTATGAACTCATGCAGCAGATCCAGAAGGGCACTTATCCTGAGGCTATTTTGCAGGTATCTGACTCACTGGTTCATCATTTCTTTTGCATTTTATTTCTAGAATCTTCTTGTCTAGTAGACAGGGAAGGAACCTAGTACAACTTCCCTCATTCATAGAAGGGAAACTAAGACTCAGAGCCCTTAAATAAATATCCTATGGGCACACAGATAAATATGGGCAGGGCCAGAATAGAATCTAGACTTCAGGACTTTTAGGTCAAAAACTGTTTCTAGATTTAATCATACCACTCTGTCATTAGTTGGGCATGTATAATTTATTCTGAAATCGTGGTAGCAACTCCTAGAATACACATGCATGGATGTAGATTTCTAGGTGGAAGAAGGTAAAGAGTGACAAGCAATTGAGGAATGGGGTAGGTCAGGCCCAATGACTTCATGAGAGACCACTGACCCTTAGATATCCCTCTCAACCCCTCTATTTATCTATTTATCACCTGTCCATGTATGTATGTATGTATGTATGTACATATCTATTCATCATCTATCTATCTCAGGTACTAATTACTATCTTTTCTCAGTATTTCCTTAAACATCAGCTCTCCAGCTAACTTATCGGATCTGGACATAGATGTAATCCTATTGATGAGCAACTTCCATAATACGCTCGTGGGTTAGGTAGGGGGAGATCTCCCATAGCTTCCTTCTTAGAATGCAGCTCCATCTGCCCGTTGCCCAGGGAATTATGGGCTGGAGGAGGTACAGAGGGCCCCATCAAGGTGGCGATCCAGCCAGGTCTCCTGTGACACCTGGAAGTCCATCTGCAGGGCTCTGTCCTCAGCTTCACCCGCTGCTGGCTGTTGCGTGACCGAGCCCTGTGTCTGTCATCATGCTTACAAACTCCGGGCTGAGGATTGGAATTCACCTACATTTTTCATGGCTTTCTAAAACCCAGATTCCCCACCATACAGATTACCCTTTAATGGGCACTTTCAGACATATGTTAACTTTTTCTAGAATATTTCTTTGGTAACGTTTTAATATAATAAAATCCCTTAGAGACCTTGAAGTTTAGGAAATTACAAAAGAAGCCTCACTTTCTTCTAGGACATTGGTTACTTCAAGGTTAAATACAATCTGTAGGTACAGCAAAATTTGAAACAAGTAAAACATTACCTTATGAGTTTAATGCACTAGATCAAAAGTATTTCCTCAGAGATTCCTCTAAAGTGTCCGAAAATTCTACGTGTGCATTAATACAGCATTTTATTGTTGCATTGAAAAAAATACATTTACTTGCGAAGTATGTTGTTTAGCCGTCCTGTGTTACATAAAGAGATCCCTCCTTTCTGTTTAAGGCACAAGCTGGAGCTGCAATCCATTCATCCTTCCGCTCTCTCAGCTCTGCGATCAATGCATCCACAGGGGAGTATTTATTGGAGAGCGTCAATAAGCTGTTTGGGGAGAAGTCTTCGAGATTCAAGGAAGTAAGTGAAACCTGCAGTTGAAATGGCAGGGCCCCCAGTGCGCAACGAGGTCGCCTTCAAAGCTTCTGTCTGTGACTCGCAAGGAGAGTCGGAATTCCACACCAGCTCCCTAAGGCTCCAAACGCCCTGGGTCACCGCTGCTGTTGCCCGTGGTCCTGTGGCTGGGAGCTCGCTCTCACGGCTGCAAAGGCCCCGTGTGCAGAGTGACTGCTAAAGCTGGGGGATCAGTGATTTCCAGAAACGCTACCCACGAGCCAGCTTTCACCCCCTACGCAGTGTCTATAATGCACAGTGCAGGAGGGCAAATGAGTGTGGGCAAGGGGATCAACGGAGCACTTTTAATCCACACTATTTCCTCTTTCAGCCTCCCAGCCCCCCATAGCCACCCTCCACCCCTTCCCCTACCTCAGCCCCTTAACACCCCCACCCCAAGTCTTGACAAGAAGCCCATGATTTACAATTACACCAAGTCTTTTTCAGTATATATTCTGTGTCACCTTTGGCCCGTTTCTTGCTTTAAAGGAATATATGCAACTCTCCAAGAAATACTACTCTACTGAACCCCAGGCCGTCGACTTCCTAGAATGTGCTGAAGAAACCAGAAAAAAGATTAATTCCTGGGTCAAGACTCAAACCAAAGGTAAAACCAAAGCAATATTTCCTGTTCTTCTCAGTTAGGAACACTTGATCTATTTTTTCAAAAAATCATTCCTGCACTTGGCCCTAACTCCCTTAAAATTCACCTCACCTTAATTATTTTGGTTAATGTAACCTGATTCTCGTTTAGCTGAGTGGTGTTTTAAGTGAGAAAAAATAGGTCTACTATAGGAAGACATGTGTTCAGTACTTAAATAATCTGATTTTGGATATTACCTTAGGATGGAAATATGAAAGCAGGCAGACCTGTCTTCCAATGTAGGAAATACCAGTATTGAAATAATTGTGCTCTGTATCCGCTGTGGACAAAAACAAAGAAAAAAGTCATGACCCTCCACTGAGTAACTGGAGTGAGACCCCTGGCAACAGAGAAGGAGGGATCAGAAACTTATTTTACCTGTTTTTCACCATTCCGAGCCTATCTGCTGTGAGGGTGTTTTGGTCCCTGCTAAACCACTTTCTACTATTGCAGCTCATGTCCCTAAATCTTTCATGGGCTCCTGCCTCGCTTTTGTTTTTTACCAGGACTCATACTTAACTAAATCATCCATTCACTGTTATTGAATTCAGTCCTTCAGTGAATAGTGGTTAATCCACCGTATATTTTGTGCCAGGCACTGTACACGTTCTGTAAATGAAACAGAACCGGACCCTGCCACCTAGAACTTACAGTATAGGGGAGGCGTTCAGTTCAGTTGGCGATGGCTGTCAGGTGGTCACAGGTGCTTTTATGGGGACATACAGGACACTGCATGGGAGCACGTGAGGAAGGCGCTTGCCTCTGGTGTCAGGATGGGAGGAGTCTCCCTGAAATAAGAAGTGTTTACATCATCATTAGGAGGATGGGCTGCAGCTGGGCAGGCTAAGGGCATGGTGCCTGGGGAGAGAGTTCTAGACACAGTGCACAGATGTGCCAAGATGCAGAGGTGAGAGAGCTTGGCCCCCTGGGGCAAGGAGTGCCGATTGGCTGGACTTGAGTGTAGAGCACAGGAGAGGGGATGAGACTGCAGAGGTGACTGAACTCACACACTTGTCCTGCTGTCCCCATGTCCCCACGTCCCCACACAGAAAGAGTGTCACTGCCCTCCAGCTGGCCTCTGCAGAAGATCTTACTCTTCGCTTTGACTTTTGAATTCTTAATAATCCAACAGACCGTGCTGGACGACTGCTGGCCCCTGAGCTCTCGGTTGCTACCTCCATAATTGCTTCTTATGCATTCCTTAATGTCAGAGTTTAATTTAAGGGGCAAACTGAAGTCCTAGCCTTTCCTAGAGGTATCTCCCAGCCACTCGTCTCTTCTCCACCCCTTTGGTGCTTTGTTAGCTTCATGACTCCTGTTAACGTTCACCTTATACAGCCTTCAACTGTGACTGAACTGATTTTATTTTGTTTGCTTTGCCATCCCATATAGACTAAAATTATTTGAGGATAGGGCCAATATGTCACCCTTCTCCTGGGTCCCCACAAAAATTAGCACAGTCTTTGGCTGATAATGAAAATCCTTCATTCTCCCAAATCTCCAGGTAGAATTATAGGTCGTAAATTGCTGGCTAGCAACATATAGATGGATTTCTAGGAAGAAAAACACAGAGATTATTACGAAGGTGAATTGTCCTGGTATTTCATAGATTTATGAGCTGTTAGGACCAGAAAGGTCCTTGGAGATAATTTATCCAAATTTGCCCCTTTATGGTTGTGGACTCGTGGTCCCTGAGGGGTTAACGACTTGTTCAAGATTCCACTACCAGTTAGTGGTGAAACTGGGGGTTCCTCTTCTTTGATCCTTAGTCTGAATTCTGAATTCTTTATTTGGGTGTTTAAAGAGTTTGTTTGATAATGTAGGCAAAAAGTAAATGCTCATGTAACTCCAATGTTTAGAACCTTGTTTCAAGGAATAGTTTGGTGTCTTATTTTCTTAGCTCCCATACTGGGAAAAAGCACACGAACCAAGTTCTGTAGAACTTATAAAATATTTTTGTTTCTCTGAAAATAGTTGTTCTACTTTTGTTCTTCATTTCTATAACCGATTTCGAAATTACTGTTCTAAAATACTGACAAGCCGCTGACACAGAGGAATCAGGGAAAGTGAAGTTTAACAGAAGTGAAAGTAAAAACTGACTGCAGAATTCAAGAGACATGTAGAAGTTCTGCTTTTCTGAGAACAGCACAAATTCGTTTTCTAAGCATTGTCTTCAGTGGCCGTGAATCAAGCAGTTGTGTTGCCAAAATGCCTTGTCGTCCTTTGGGCTGACTGCTTTACCAAATTTTGTAATAATTTGAGGGAATTGTCTGTTTTATTTATTATGATCACATGAATTCTGTCATTTACATCACAAAGTTAAGTAAAGCCGTAGCAATTTTCAATAGTAACCAAGAGTTTTAATTGCCTGGGGGATATATTGAATGGATATATGGAAGCTGGTCAGATTACAGTGACCTTTATATTAGTCCTGTGTCTGTCAGTAGGATACGGAGTGGGTGGAGGTTGACACAGAATCCTGACCATTTTACCACTTTGTGACCTTGAGGAGACTGCTAACCTTTCTCAGTGGGGGATCTTTTGGTGTAAAATGACACTAGGGATACCCCAATAGAATAGTTGTCAGGATTAAGAAAAATAATGTATTTGAGCAGTTGAAAAATTATAGAGCAGGTATTAACTGTAAATGGGCTATTTCTTAAGCCATTTTTTTTGTTAACTACCACATTTGGATGTTATAATTCCTGAGACCCTTTTTTTTTTTTTAAGATTTTATTTATTTATTCATGAGAGACAGAGAGAGAGAGGCAGAGGGAGAAGCAGGCTCCCAAGGAGCAGGGAGCCCGATGTGGGACCCGATCCCAGGACCCTGGGATCATGACCTGAGCCGAAGGCAGACGCTTAACCATCTGAGCCACCCAGGTGCCCTCCTGAGACCCTTCTTTCTCTGCACTGCCACAGTACTTTGCATTCTGCTACAGGATTTCTGACACATTGTTTCACTGCTGATTTTGAATACCTCTTCCAATATTCTCAGCCCGTCCAGGGCAGTTCTTCCTTTCTCCTACTGTAGGTCTAGCACGACTTAAAAAAAAAAGTTTTTGAATGAATCAGTGGGTCAGACCCATATATTGTCTGGATCAGATCTAGAAGGAGCGCAAAACTTTGAGAAAACAACACAAAAGGAGGTGAAAATCTTTCCATGTTTGATAGTCATTCTAAATTTTAAATGCATTACTTCTTCATTTTCTCTTGGACTTTGCAAACCTTCTGAGAAAGGTGGTCTGCTTTATTTATGCTTTAAATAAATTGTGAGAAGAACTCGAGCTTGAGATCATCACCTCTGCAGAATCTGACAAATGTAGATGCTGAGTTTGATGGTGACTCGAGATTCAAATCATAATAACATCACAGTTCTTGGTCACAAACCCTAAACATATGTCATGTTTTCTGTAGGCAAAATCCCAGACTTGTTACCTGAAGGTTCTGTAGATGGGGACACCAAGATGGTCCTGGTGAATGCTGTCTACTTCAAAGGAAAGTGGAAAACTCCATTTGAGAAGAAATTAAATAGGCTTTATCCTTTCCGTGTGAACGCGGTATGAGACAACAAGATGAATTTTCCTAGCATGTATTTTAGGACCTTGGCCAAGACAGAAGAAGAAAAGTTAGAGACCACTCATGTTCCTGCATGACTTGTTAGTCATAAATTATGCACATTGGACAGTTGGTTGACTCCTTCAAGCTACTGAGTATTGCTCAGTAATTTTCTGAGAGGCCATATGGGTGATGGTGAAGACCATGGCCTTTGTAATTACATAATTCTGGATGCAGTTGTAGGTTCTACCACTAAGGTTCTACTAGTAACCATCTATGACCTTATTTATCTTCTGGGAATTTCATTTTTTAATCAGTAAAACTTGGCTATTGTAAGGATTCAGTGAGATTTCACAGAGTTCTTGGCCCATGGCAGGTGCTGAACAAATATTCTCGTATTATTAAAATTATAATTGTTGTCCATCTTAATAGATGGAGTCATGATAAAGCTAATAAGAGCAACTGTAAGGTATAAATAATTTATTTTGTTGATTTTTAAGGACGTATTTCTTCAACACTAGAGCAGAATCTATTTCTCTTTTATGTCTAATTGTAAATCTCCTGACATCTTAGTATCAACTTTCATATTTTACTTCTTAATAATTTTAGACTCAGCACAAACCTGTACAGATGATGTACTTGCGTAAAGAGCTGAACATTGGGTACATAGGCGACCTAAAGACTCAGATTCTGGAACTCCCATATGCTGGAGGCGTCAGCATGTTCCTGTTGCTTCCGGATGAAATTGGTGATGTGTCCACTGGCTTGGAGTTGGTAAGCCATTCCAGCTTGGATTGTTTGAAACCTCTGGAGCTAAACTCACCTTTCATGATAAACATGTCTACAGGTCTAGAAAATGGCATGTAGCTCCTCACAGAAACATGTGAATTGGTTGATAATAAACGTTCATGTCTCACACTTGCAGAGCGTGAAAATATGTCACACATGCTACATTCTTGGAAATATTTTACCAGTGTATTACATTTTTATATCACCCACAATATGGCAAAGTTACAGTCATTGGTTGTTAACATGAGACTTATATGTTATTTGCCTTCTTTTCTGAGTACTTACGGGCTTTTTTTTTTTTTTTTTAAATTTTGGATTTGTAGTTGGAAAGTGAAATAACCTATGACAAGTTCATTAAGTGGACCAGTGAAGACATGCTAGCTGAAGATGATGTGGAGGTGTACCTCCCCCAGTTCAAATTAGAAGAGCGCTATGAACTCAGATCCATCCTCAGGAGCATGGGCATGGAGGAAGCCTTCAGCCAGAGCCAGGCTAACTTCTCAGGAATGTCTGACACCAATGACCTGTTTCTGTCCCAAGTGTTCCATCAAGCCACCGTGGACGTGAACGAGGAGGGCACGGAAGCAGCTGCCGGCACCGGGGCAGTTCTGTCGGGGAGGACTGGCCACGGAGGTCCACAGTTTGTGGCAGACCATCCTTTCCTCTTCTTTATCGTGCACAAAATCACCAAGAACATCCTCTTTTTTGGCCGGTTTATCTCACCCGAAAATTGACACAGGATTTCATAGTATGAGCTGTAAGCCTCCGTGAATTGCAATAAGTGCCAAAAATTTAGAGGCTTTTCCTACACATTTCTGCTTTTTTCTGAACAACTCCTACTACATACTAATGATAAGTACAGAAGTCACTAGACAGCTGTCCACCATAACGTTGCAAGCCTATTAATCATTTGGTCTCCTAAGCGGAATGATGCTCCAGTTAGGTCTTCCTTACTATCCGTTTATTGTATAGCATTTACTTTTACTGTATTATTTATTATTTTATAGAATGGCCTTAATTATTGTTCACTGTCAGTTTTATATAGCTGGTAGTTACAGAAGCAGATGATCAGTTATTTTTCTATCTAAAAAAGGGCATTTACTTGTTTGTATAATGAGGGATGAGTGGTTGTCCTTTCCATGCCCTTTTATAATAAATACCTAGAAGAAAGCATTGAACAACAGGAAAATGTTCTGTGCATTTCTAGCATTATGTATCACATAGATGTGTCTATAACTTATAAAATTATAAACTTATAAAATTACAACTACATAAAAAAAATAAACGTGTTTCCACACACCATTTGTTTGTTGTCATTCCATTGGGTCATTAGCTCATATGCCTTGTCATACCTTGATTCCCAGGGATCAGGCATCATGCCTCATTTTGTGGGGACCAAGAAAAAACAGAATAAAGGACATTAGAAGATATCTGCCCCTGCAGGGATCCCCAGTGTTGGGAGTGGGAGGGGGTTGTGTGTAAAATGGTTTGGAGTTGCCTTCTCATAGCAGGAAAAGGCATAGCAATTCGGAAAAGCTTGAGTCAAAGTCCTTTGGGGATCCTCATGGCTAAACCTCAAGGATATCAGGAATAAACACCAGGTCCAGTGGTTCAGACATAGAATCATGGTCAAGGTCATTGAGCTGAGGGTTCAGAAAGGGGAAGGTGGGCTGGGTGTAAGAGTAAGAGGGGAAACACAAATGTCTTCTTTCAGGGGTGTTTGCTTCAGATAGTGCTGAAAGCTTTGAGTGGGTCAGAGACAGAGCAGAACATAACTTAAGTCCTGAGAACTGAGGCTGGTCTTGTTTGGGGAGTCCGAGCTGGCTGCAGAGTCTGGCTGTAGGGGTGTGGCTGGACTCTGAGAATGTCTCCCAGGCAGCAGCCTCCCCTTGACGGAAGGCAGGGACAGATGACCCACTGGAATACGGTGGCTAAACAGGTAATATCAGGCCCTTGATTGTCAGCCCCTACAGCTCAGTTTTAGTCCTTATGAGTCATCTAACCATGGGCCAGGAAGGGTGCTTCTTTATGCTTCGGTTTTCAGTCTAGAAAAAGTAATGCTTTTCTCATAAGGTTGCCATGATGGTTAAATGAATTCATACATCATAAACAATTCAAAGAATGCTGAGCATGTACAGAGTTTAATAAGTACTAGTGCTGGTGTTTATTATCTTTGTCAGAAATAAAACTGTCTCACTGTCAGCTGGTCAAATGTAGAATCCTGGAAAATTACCAAAAAAATAGGTGTGTAAAGCTTGAATTGTGGTTTGTTTCCTCTACATCAGACATTCTTGAAAATTAAGTGTTCTTCTTGCATTCTCTTATGTTTAGATTCATTTTTCTATGAACTTCAATAATTTAGCAATTTGATAAGTGGCAGTGTTGGGAACAATTGAGTCTTTAGATATCCATATTTCTCACTCTCATTATTGAGTTAGAGGATGGGCATGGAATTTGAGGCTCAAAGCACTCTTCAAGACTTTAGTGGTATGATTTTATGGTCTTCTAGCACCAAAAATTGCTGATGGGAAAGTTGATGTCAGGATAATTCTTTCTCCTTGTAGTTTTCATGATTTTCTTTGTGTTCCTAATGATGTTTTTGATATTTCCTTGCATTAAGACTATTTTTTAGAAGTGTTCTGAAAAATTTGTCTTGCTCATCAGCAGATTTTTTCCATCTGGAAACTTGTATCTTGCTTCAGTTCTGGGAAACTCTCAGCCATTGCTGTGGACTGAATGTTTGTGTCCTTCTGCCCCATACGTATGTGAAAGCCCTCATTTCTTTTTTTTTTTTTTTAGCATTTTATTTATTTAGTTGTTTTTTTATTATTATGTTATGTTAATCACCACACATCATTAGTTTTTGATGTAGTGTTCCATGATTCGTTGTTTGTGTATAACACCCAGTGCTCCATGCAGAATGTGCCCTCTTTAATACCCATCACCAGGCTAACCCATCCTCCCACCCCCTCCCCTCTAGAACCCTCAGTTTTTCAGAGTCCATCGTCTCTCATGGTTCATCTCCCCCTCTGATTTCTCCCCCTTCATTCTTCCCCTCCTGCTATCTTCTTCTTCTTCTTTTTTTTTTTTTAACATATAATGTATTATTTGTTTCAGAGGTACAGATCTGTGATTCAACAGTCTTGCACAATTCACAGCGCTCACCATAGCACTACTGGGTATTTACCCCAAAGATACAAAAGTAGGGATCCGAAGGGGTACATGCACCCCAATATTTATAGCAGCAATGTCCACAATAGCCAAACTGTGGAAAGAGCCAAGATGTCCATCGACAGATGAATGGATAAAGAAGATGTGGAGATACACACACACACACACACACACACACGGAATATTATGCAGCCATCAAAAGGAATGAGGTCTTGCCATTTGCAACGACGTGGATGAAACTGGAGGGTGTCATGCTGAGCAAAATAAGTCAATCAGAGAAAGACAGGTATCATATGACCTCACTGATATGAGGAATTCTTAATCTCAGGAAACAAACTAAGGGTTGCTGGAGTGGTGGGGGGTGGGAGGGACGGGGTGGCTGGGTATGTGCTATGGAAAGCCCTCATTTCTAATGTGATGGTATTTGGAAATGGGGCCTTTGGGCAGTGGTTAGGGTTAGATTAAGTCATGAGGGTGGGGTCTTCATGATGTAATTGGTGCCCTGAGGAGGAGATAAGGAATCAGAGCTTCCTCTCTCCACCATATGAGGACACAGAGAGTAGGCAGCCTACTGTGAACCACGAAGAGAGCCCTCACCCAAAACCCAACCAGCCTGGCACCCTGATCTCAGATTTCCAGCCTCTAGAACTGTGAAAAAAATGTTTGTTGTTTAAACCACCCAGTCTCTGGTATTCTCTTATAGCAACCCATAGGAATAGGGCAACCATTATCTGCTCGTTGTCTCTTCCCACTCAATTTATACTCTTCTTCTGAATTCCTATGAGAATATTATTGATGCATCTAGAGTTCTCTCTGTCTTGGAAATTTTTGGAATACCTAATAAATTCATGTGGTCTAAACATCAATATCATAAAAAAGGCCAGAGCAAAAACTATCCCTCCCACCCCTGTTCCCCATTCATATAGTTCCTATCCCTATAGCCCTATTAGTAATGTCTGTACATATTGCCACATACACATAGGGCAGGCCATAAATGATGACAACAAACAAAACTGTATTGATAAAATTATGTTGTTAACTTAGGATACTAATACCTCTTTTTCTTTCCCTGCCCACCCTCAAACAGGCATCAAAATAATGCACAACCATGATTTTATCAACATAGGTAGTGTATCTATAAGAATTTTAATCAAGAGGTATGTGGGAAAGGAATCTGGAGAAGGTTCAGGGGAAACCAATGGGTAAAACTTAGTTTGTGACTTTAGAGAAGATGAAACCATTTCTTGGCCAGTTTGGCAGTTTCTGCATTGATGCATTTAATGCAATATAAATAACTGGAGCGTCACCATGCTGTGTATTGATGTAGCCCAAGTCACTTTCTGGTGAACTACTGCCAGTCAAGATGAACGGTCCCTCTATCTACATCCTCCATGTGATACTTTCAGCTAATAACAGTCTGGAGGCACCAGTAGATACTACTATCTGCTCAGCACACGGCAGGCAGGAGCAATAGAATTTCTTACACAAGTCACATTCCCTAGTGAAATCCAGAGAAACACTCTGCTCTGGGTTCCGCACTAACCTTCAAATGTTAAACTCTGAGCCAGTTTACCAGAAGACAAGTATGCCCCATGAAAGAGAAAAATGCAAAGTGCATGAAGAACATTCCAAATCTGCTATAAGTAGAGAGGCTCCTTCTCTCCCTCAATCTCTCTGGAATGTTCTCAATTCCATCCCTCTCCCCCCACGCCCCTCACCACTCCACCACGCACAGGCACTCAGCTGTAGAAAATAAAACAATAACTGTGGTTTTTCCTGTTGAAGAAGTCTGGGGGAGTGAGGGAACATTCATAGGAAGAAATAAAAGGAAAATTTAAAAATGATGAACTGGCATCTGACTCAGCAACTGTGTCTAAAACATTGGTCCAGACCCCTTGTTCCTGGGGTGGGAGAATGGACATGGGACTGGATGGAGTGGTTTCCTGGGTTCCATACCAACCCATCAAGGGAGAAGAGCACCAACATTTGTTGGATGCCTCTAGCACACGGCACCTTAAGAGCGGCTTTAACAATTTAACAGCAAATATTTCACCCATAATATTTTCTATTTTACTGCCCATTATTATTCCACTAATTTAGAGCTTTCTATTTTTTTTTTTTTTTAAGAAATACTACTGGGGAAAACTACTAGAATTGCTTCCGATTGGCAGACTACAGAAGAGTAAGCAAGGAAAGTGTGAGTTGTTAGAATGTGTCAGAGCTCAGGTTTCTACCTGTAGACAGACATGGAAAGTGTGGGTAATTAAGTCATTCAGGCAAAAAAAATTGTTGATCTCTGTCTTTTGATTTGAACTCCTGGCCAAGAGAAACATGAAAGGAAGAGTGCATGGGCTTGTAAAAGTGAATCAGAGGGTGGGGCCGAGAAAAGGGAGGTGCTAGAATTTTTAAAGATGATTCCTACAGTTAAAAGTTACTTAACTCAACCACAATCTCTTATTAAAGGAACCGGTTGCCAATTCTGCTCCAGCAGAAGAAAATAAGGTATCGTAAACATTTTTTTTGTTTAAAAATGTTTATTTATGCTTTCCTTCTTTATTGAAGTGTCTAGCTGAATAACAAATGATCAAGAGCTCCCAAAGACAGAAATAATAGGTAGAGCTTCATCTCCCCAAGAATTCTGTACAAGTCAGACAGATTTAACCCCAAGCTGGTTCAAAGTTCGTATGGGAAAGAGGGCAAAGGGGGAGAGAGAGCATTCATTTAAAGGGAGCTAGAGAAATGGTTTTACCAGGAATTGTGAAGTTGTGAATGGCATCTCCTCCAGCCACATTTCTAGATTGGCCACCTCTGTATCTGTCAACATAGGCAAAGAGAAATAGAATATTCTCTGAATAACTGAGGCCACCCCCTTCTGACCCTTCAGAAGAGCGGGCTTGGGAATATGAATTTGATTCCCATCATTAATGTGTGGAATTAATGGTTCGGCTCTCTTTCGCTGTCCCCACCCAACGTGGCCACCACTCCATGGGCTGTTAGGTTTCTTCTCTTCCATCGAGTAGCCTAAGCCCCAGCCTTCCACTATGTGCTCATTGTAAAACACCCCAAACTATTGCTTACCTCAGAAAATGGCTTTAGGTAAGTATAGAAGTGCTGAGGGGCGATGTCATCCTCTGGTAGACGCAGCTCCAAGAAGTAGGCACTATCATTAGTATGATAGTCATGGAGCCTTGGGTATCTTTTTATGGAAAACAGGGTGAGGTTCCTTCCCACTTCCTCCTCCTCCATACCATCCTCCCTCCTTTCTTCCTCCTCCTGTTCACCTTCTTTCCTCACCCAATTCCTCCATTTTACCATTAAAATCTTGAAGATAATGAGATGCAATGACAAAGGCGATTGTATTCAGAGTCCGGAGAATATGATTGCAGTGATAACTTCGCTCTTAGCTAGCTGTGCACCATTGGGCAGCACATTTAAACTCTCTGGGCCTTAGTTTCCTAGTAGATAAAACAAGGCAATTGGACTAGAGGGGACTCCAAGCTTCTTTGGGACTATGTGTGTCTATGATGTGACATTTTGATGAATGACAGTATCCTTTTATTACTTTCATAGTTCTCCAGTTTTTCCCCTAAGCCGTTGAGAGATTGAAATTTTACATATTTTACATATATATATATTTGTAGTATTACGTATATATATATATAAACTGACACATCTGTAACTCCTGAGAACTGCAAAGGACAATTTATTCTGAAAATGGCATAGTAGGTTTCTGATCTAGACATTTATAATCTTCTCTGAAAAAAAGCATTTCTAACTCTTGTATGGATAAATTATTTCCTGTAAAACATCATCCTAAAATTCTGCATCCTTCAGAAAGCACTTTTCACTCTTGGATTAAATTTTACCAATGGGTTAGCACTTCTATACATTTTTTGTAAAAAAAAAAAAAAAGGGCAGGAATTGTTCTTTTAAGTTCTGGGCAATACCTCATATATTAATGATGATATTAACAAGACAATGAAGCTGAAGATAACTGGATATTAACTTTCCACAAGTAATTAGCTCTTCCATTAGATAAAACTCTTGTTTTCAGGAATTTGTTATAAGTAATTAAACTCTAGAATAACCATAAACCATAGGTAGAAAGATAAAAATCTCAGGCCCTAAGATATTACTTTCTCCTCCCTTCATGGTTAGTGTGGTTTTGAGGAGCCAGGCATTTTCCATATGAATGCAATTCATGAATTCTAAAGAGATAAAGTTTAATATATAGGCAGTAAACAAGCATCATTTGAATGAATATAGCTGTAAAGAGATTAAGGAGGTTATTTCCAAGATGGCACTGGATCTATCAAGAAAAAATACATACTGGCAAGTTTCGAACATTTTGTGAGGGTGTAGACTGACTACAAAACTAGAGTTGTTTTTTCTTTAGTCAAATAATATTAGCCTAGGATTATCATCATCTTCAGCAATAGGCAGTAACTACAACTGAAGCAGGACTTAAAGGGGGAAGGTCTTTGACTAAGTGCAAGCCTATGGTTAGGAGGGATTTCAGCAGGATCACTGTTAATCCAGTTCATAATGAAACCAAAACTTGGGGGTGCCTGGGTGGCTCAGATGGTTAAGCGTCTGCCTTCGGCTCAGGTCATGATCCCGGGACCCTGGGATGGAGTCTGGCATCAGGCTTCCTGCTCAGCGGGGAACCTGCTTCTCCCTCTGCCTCTGCCTCTCTCTTTCTGTCTCTCATGAATAAATAAATAAAATCTTAAAAAAGAAAGAAACCAAAACTTGGCCTACACATGCCTCTCCCTTGATTCAACTATTTGACTAGAGAGAACTCCTGACCTTTCTAAAGCTCTGAGGGCCAGGTGATATCAGTATAAGATGAAGTTCTATACAACATTGGCACTAATGGGAAATTCTAGGTCTAGGAAGTTGATTTATTTTTAATCATTTAACCAGTCTGAGAGTTTATTTGGTGATATAAGGACATCAGTTTAAAGTAGTTATTTCTTTGATAGTAGTTACTTCTTTGATTTCTTTGATAGTAGTTATTTCTTTCTTCTATTGAAGTAGTTATTTCTTAAAAGACTGAAAATGTTGGGTAATTAGAGGTGAAATTTAGAGGTTGAATATAATTTTTTAAAATGAGTAAAACTGAGTTTTTTTGTTCAAGAAGACCAGTTTCAGAGGGTCCCAAGTGAGCGAGAATAAGGGCAAAGAGCCTTGACTTCCCTACTTCTCTATGAGCATTTCCCACTAAATTGTGTATGGTTTTAAGTTTAAGTAAATAAAAAATGGCAGCTGGAGCCCAAACAATGAACATTGTAAAAAAGCAATAAACAAGTATTTATAAGCATACATTTTGTGTAAAGTCCTGAACGAGGTGTTGTTGGAGATACAGAAAATTTTACTATCAAGAAACTTACCCTGGAGTTGGAAAGATATAAGCATATGAAGACAGACCTAGCAGTGGGATAAATGTAAATAGGGGGCAAAAATGATATTGTGGGACTTACTCCTCTGCACATAAGAGATCAGGAAAAGCTCCTAGAGAAAAACAGAAACTTGCACAGAATTGGATTTCAATAGAGTAAAGGAGGATCAAAGCATTCCAGGAACAAAGAATATCATAGCTAAAGGCATGAATGAATAAATAAGGTTAAAAAGTACAAAAATATGGGTGATAGATAAGTGAGAAAAAGCACAACGTTTCTTGAAAAAATGTCTAGTGATTTCTCATCTACTGTATAAACTCAGCAGTGCATTGAGAAGCACAGGGCTGACCTTGACGAGACCTGGTTCCACTGCCATGTTTATTGTGATTTTCTCAACAAGGAGCTGCCAACTGACTATCACCCAATTGTTCTCTGCTGTGCCTTATCACTAAAATTTGAGCAATTTCCTTAAACTCTCTGGACTTCAGTTTTCTAATATGTAAACTAATAATGTTGGTGTGGAATTTTCCCACAGTCTATTTGGCTGTTATGAATAGGTACACATATAAGGATGAATGGAAATATATACATTACATATATGCTATAAAATCGGATTAGATGATATAAATTTTGGTCATTTCAAGAAGGGGTGATTAAAGAAGATAGTTGTATCAGCCAAAAGTAAAATAAGTGGAAAGGATTATTAACAAGTTTCCATCTCTGCTTTATTTTTCTTAGGTTTTCCCAATGGACCCTCTAGCCAAATCAATCAACCAATTTGCCTTGGACTTCAGCAAAAAGCTGGCTGAATCGGCTGAGGGCAAAAATATTTTCTTTTCTCCCTGGGGCATCTCGACCTCGTTGGCTATGGTGTATTTGGGCACCGGAGGTACCACGGCCTCCCAGATGGCCCAGGTGAGCGGGAGAGGTCAAGCGTCTTCTGTGGCCTTTAAACAGAGGGCTCTCTTTAACTGTTAGTATCATTTGCTTCCTGAAGTCTGCATAGCTTACATTTTACAGCCATATCCTTCAAAACAAAAAATACACTTAAACATTTTTTTAGGCCATAAAAAGACGTCTGGGAAAGAGAATCAACTGGAAAAATCGCTGCTTAAAAAACCACCTAAGAGCCCATGTTCCCTAGCAAGATCAAATGGAGAGAAGATAAGGTTATCAAGTTTGGTTCAGCACCAAAAAAAAAAATTTAGTTTGATTATTAATACATCTCAAGAAGTAATGGCTCATACTTCATTTTATTTTTAAATTTTAATTCCAGTGAAGTTAACATACAGTGTTATATTAGTTTCAGGTGTACAATACAATGATTCAACACTTCTGTGGTTTACTCAGAGCTCATCACGATAAGTGAGCTCTTAATCCCCTTCATCTATTTCCCCCATCCCTCCACCCACCGCCCTTCTGGCTTCCCTCTCTTTGTTCTCTCTAGTCAAGAGTCCGCTTTTTCCCTTGCCTCGTTTTTCTTTGTTCATTTGTTTTGCTTCTTAAATTCCATGTATGAGTGATATCATATCGTTTTTGAATGGCTCATACTTTAAATAATAATTAGTCATCGTCTTTCCAATCTCAGAAGGATTTTCTTGAAGACACAAATAGAAAAATCAAGTGAATCCTGTTCTTTGTGCTTTCTGTGTTGTTTCTGTGTTCAATCTCTGGCTGTCTGGATGAATGTAAAGAACCCATTGAAAGCATTAAAATAACAAAACAATAGTACTGTATAAGCAATTATTGATTTGCTGTAAGCATCTTCAAAGCATTGTGCGTGTGCGTGCACACGCCCACGTGCACGTGAAAGTAGAACCATAGATAGCAAAATTATAGTCTAAAAAGCCATGTGTGTATGTGTGCATGTGTGCACACATATAAATGTATGTGTGTCTGTTTTAAAATAGAAATAGAAAAGAGTAAATCCAGCCCTAAATCATGCAATAATCAAAAGGCCAAGTATTAGAATTTCCACTCAAGGTGGTGCCCTTTGGGCAAAATACAGAAAACAGCACAGCCAGTAGTTCTGAATGAAATAGGCAGAATTTATCTTCTGTCAGCTTGGGCCTAGGATGTCACCCTTATTCTTTTAGTTCACAAGATATTGTATAGTTTCAAACAACAACAAAATCCTGGTTCACCCCTAGTTAATAACTGGTTAATTATAAAAGGCTTAACTGCTAATGTGATAGACAATCTTAGATGGATTCCAACTTGGGTCCATTTCATATAAATATATTGCTGTGTGTTCCTTGCCCTTGCTTTATTTAAATGCTATTTACATATCAATAGCAACACTGTGCAATGGAGACTGAGTTGCTCATGTACCCCTGTCTGTCACTGGGTGTCAGTCAGGACAAGCTTTGGTAAACCAGACTTTATTCCTCATTGTGAGGTGGGTCCAGGCTGTGGGAGATGGGATTATCACCTCATTTTCTACTGTTGCACAATTCAGGGGAAGCAAGCATGTCCACATCCTTCTTGTTAACTTCCAAATGAAATGCTGGGGTGAACACAAAGAATGTGTCTTTAACTGTCAAGTGGGGTAGACAATGAGACGTGAAACACTTAACTAGAATAAACAACTAAAATCCCTGAATTTTCTAGATAATTGGAGCAATAGTGGCTTATGCTTAAATCGTCTAAATGATGCTCTCAATTGAACACCTAGTTTTCAAAACAACCGTAGATAAAAAAAAAATAATACATGGAATACAAGAGATTTTTACCTCTAAGGATCTTCCCAACATCATCTCAAATGTCCTATAAAGAGTATAAGAATAAAGAGACCAGCTACTTAAACAGGAACTTAAAAAATTTATTTAAAGGTTGCTGTCAACTTACTCAATCCATCCAGTTAACACATCATTTAAGTGAAATCAGAACCCCTCTGGTAATTAATTATATGCTCTGTAGTGAAGTGAACAACTGACTTGTATTTGCTGATGAGTATTTCAGATGGTTACGTCTTCACAAAGTATGTTCACATATTGCCTTTTATTGAAATGACAGGTGCTTCAGTTTAGCAGAGACCAGCACATCAAATCTTGTCCTGAAAGTGAGAAGAAAAGAAAGACGGTATGTCTAATTTTGAATACACATTTGATAAGGAGAAAACACTTGCAGTATATGTATTTTAGTGGCTGATTTAAGCAAACTTTGATAGGGAACGTCTCTGAGAAAAAATATCATCAAACTATAGAAAATTTTTCAAAATACAAAAATGTGTATGCTTTTTGGAAGGGTCGTATTCTTTCCCTTTATCTCTCTCCATCTTTTCCTTCCCCTTCAAAACTGCCCCACCTTCAAACTTGTTCTTGCCTTTACAAACTAAATGTGAAGAAAACGATGCCCTAACAACTTGTAGATTCTTGCGCTGCTAACATTAAAGAAAACAGTTTTTGTCTACCATGCAATGGATTTCAGCTCTTGTTTGCAGTACACCAATCATTTCACTGAGATACAGGTTGTTCATTTATAGCTAGTTCTTGTTCAGTGTTTTTATTTGACTGACTAATCCCTTTTCTTTCAAAGGAATTCAGTTTGGGCAAGGTTGAAGAAATACACTCTCACTTCCAGACACTTATCTCAGAAATCAACAATCCCGGCAAGGCTTACATACTTAAAACAGCCAACAGGATATATGGAGAGAAAACCTACCCATTTCACACTGTAAGTGCAAACATGTCGTGTTAAGCTGATGGGAAAGAAAGAGGCATGTGAGACCAATCAGTAAACTCTTTGTACATTTCTCTAGAGATCCCAGGGACAATGTTCATGTATGGGGTCACCATTTCTGGTAAACAATCATTTAGACCACCAATAGGTGTCTAGTAAAGGAAACCAACAATGGGTCTCAAGCCAGACCTAGTGATCAGATCTTTATGCTCAGAATAAAGGGGTCCACCTCAGCCGGTAAACAGGTACAGACATGTGGTTTGCGTAGTCTCTGGGTTAGCATTTGTTTCACGGGGAATGGAGCAGAAGATGCAGAGTAACTCAGTAGGGTCAACGTGCAGGAGCAGGGGGCAGAGCTGGTCCTGTGAGTGCAGCTGGAGACTTGTACTCAAGAGCAAACCTGACTTTGGGATCAGACGAGTCATCTCACAGCATGACTTTAGAGACTTTAGGAAAGACCCTTAACATGGGATAATATCACCTTCTCCCCTTCTCGGATGGCTAAGACCCCACAATGCAGACCATGCTTTCATCCTCAGTTCAGATTCAAGGGCTCCTCAGAGTGGTCCACCCTGAACCAAGCCAAGCATTGACTTTCCCGTTAGTCCATCACATCTCATGTCATAAGAGAGCAGGAGGACCCAAGTGCCCAGTGGGCAAAGAGCAAGGAAATTGGATAGGGTAGAGGGACAGCCATAGAAAAGATAACGCTATCTTATGATATCAAGCAGTGCTGTCCCTGCCCATAGCCAGTGAATTTGGGGAGTTCAGGACTTGGGCTTGGCTATGACTAAAGGCAGAAAAGCATCCAAATGAGGCCTTAAAGACATTTCTATTACTGGTAGTCTTGTGCATTTGGGTTTGGTCCGGAAGTAGGAGGTATTTGAGTGGGGCGGGCACTTAGAGATGAGAAGGACACAGAGGTAGAAAATGAGACATCTTTTAAAATGTCCACAAGCCCTGAGAAGCCCTGGCTGTGCTCGGAGAGGTTGATCAGAACCCATGAGTCAACCCAGGGAATGGTGCCTGATGAATCTTTAAGCCTTCCTTTTTCACTGGATTATAATCTCTACAGAGCTTAGACTTCCTAGTCTTCAAACCACTGCCTGGAGGCTGAATTAACTCACCACGTTTTACTGCACACAATTCCTCCAGCAAGTAATAAACCGAAGGAGTACGACAGCTGTCCTGAGGGCGGCAGGTGCCCTCACAAGCCCACTTCTGATGACTGCCACCAGGAGGGACATCAAAGGGCTGGAGGACGAGGCCAGCTTTCTTCCCTCCGACAGCCATGCTTAGCAATCAGTTTTCAGGGCAGCGTATAGCTCTCCTCAGGGGCCCTCCACAGGTTCTTGGGTGCTTAGAGTCCACAGCAGGTGTCTCCTGGACCCATAGGCTTCACTTTGGTTCCAGCTCTGCTGGAGAAAGCCAAGTGCAACTGCCAACACATCTTAGTCACTGGAGACAGTCCTGGGACTCCTAGAGTTCTCTCCCTTTTCATTCCAGCCCCATTTCACAGGCATGAATAAACATAGGAGAGAGTAGGGGTGTTTGGGTGGCTCAGTCCATTCAGTGTCTGAGTCTTGGTCTCGGGGTTGTGAGTTCAAGCCCCGCTGGGTGTAGAGCCTACTTAAAAAAAATAGGGGAGGGTGTGGGAGCCCCAGAACTGTGGGAGACAGGCCTTCCTCCACACTTGGACTTCTGCACGGCTAGTCTGTGCCCAGTTAACTTTAAAGAGGGGAGTGTTTCATTTTTGACCAAAATGGGAGTATGAAAAAAACAGAAGGGGGCAACGGGGTGGGGGTTTGCAACTGTCCATCGATAGACTTGATTTCTCAGTTTTGGACACTCTACAAAAGGAGATTTTTACC
This sequence comes from Mirounga leonina, assembly GCF_011800145.1. NCBI lineage: Eukaryota > Metazoa > Chordata > Mammalia > Carnivora > Phocidae > Mirounga > Mirounga leonina. The sequence goes on along the minus strand of NW_023270854.1, from coordinate 12,437,597 downwards.
TATATCTTCCAGAAATATTTAGAAGACACGAAAACATACTTTGGTGCAGAACCGCAGTCTGTTAACTTTGCGGGAGCTTCTGGACAAATCCGAAAGGAGATCAACTCTTGGGTTGAAAGTCAGACTGAGGGTAAGCTTTCACCAAGGTTCTCGGCAGAGTGTCTTCTCCAAGCATTGCTGTATTTTTTTGAATTTGCGTTGTATGTAAGTATGTGTATTTCTTAACTAGAACTATGGACACCTTCTAAATATTCAGAACATTTCTTTCTGTTCATGCTGATGATTTTCAGATCCACAGCTTTCCCAATAAGTCTTATCTAAAACATACAAGTCAAGATACCCACTTTACTAAGTGGACAAGAAAATTCTTATATCCCAATAATTCTAAAGAGGAGCCCAGGGGAAAAAAAGCAGGAAAGTGCAAAAGGAAAAGTTGAAATACTGCTACATTTGTGATTTCCAAAGAAAAATAGCTAGTAATTAATAACAAAATTGTGGCATTAAATGTGTTATATAATCTTAAGTAATTTTCAAAATCAGGTCAGGTATGAGAGTAGGGGGCTAAGCTGCCGTAGCAGAGAGACCTGGAATACAGTGGCTTGACGATAGGGTAGAAGTTTATTTTTTTCACATAATAGTCAAAAGGCAGATAAGCATTCTGTTTGCTGAGGCAATCCAGAGACCCAGACTGGTGGGCCAGCTCCGCCACCCTCAAAACATGGTTTTCGTATTTAAGTCTAAGATGATTCTTGCATGTGTCATTTTTAAAGTCACCAGAAAATGGGGAAGAGAAAGCCTCTTTGCATTTAAAGAGATGACCTGAAAGTTTCACACATCAATTGCACCCATATCCCAAACTCAGCTACATGGTGTGCTTTAGGCTCCAGGGACACACTTGTCGTGATTTACTTGGGACTTGCCTGGATTTTCCACCTGAAGGCCTCTCAGTCCCAGGCAAACCAGGATAGTTGGTCACCTGGACTTGCTGTAATAATGATCTATAAGATGCAGTTTGTAGTTACGTAGCCACACACTCACCTAAAAGTTGAGTGTTCTATTTCTTTTAAAATTTTTTTATTTTAATTTTTTTATTTTTTATTTAAATTCCAATTAACATATAGTGTAATATTAGTTTCAGGTTAAAATTTAGTGATTCAACACTAAAATTTACTGATTCAACCCGGTGCTCATCACAAGTCCCCTCAATCCTCATCACTTGTTTAGCCCATCCCCCTGCTCACCTCCCCTCTGGTGACCCTCAGTGTGTTCTCCGTAGTAAAGAGTCTGTTTCTTGGTTTTCCTCTCTCTTTTTTCCCCTATGATCATTTGTTTTGTTCTTAAATTCCACATGAGTGAAATCATATGCTATTTGTCTTTCTCTGACTGCCTTATTTCACTTAACATAATACCCTCTAGTTCCGTCCACATCATTGCAAATGGCAAGATTTCATTCTTTTTTATGACTGAGTAATATTCCACTGTATATATACACCACATCTTTTTTATCCCTTTATCAGTCGATGGACACTTGGGCTGTTTCCATAACTTGGCTATTGTTGGTAATGCTGCTATAAACTTCAGGGTACATGTATCCCTTCGAATTCGTATTTTTGTACCTTTGGGGAAATATCTACTAGTACAATTGCTGGGTGGTAGGGTACTTCTATTTTTAACTTTTCAAGGAACCTCCATACTGTTTTCCAGAGTGGCTGCACCAGTTTGCGTTCCCACCAAGAGTGCAAGAGGGTTCCCCTTTCTCCGCATTCTCGCCAGCACCTGTTGCTTCTTGTGTTGTTGATTTTAGCCATTCTAACAGTTGTGAGGTCATATCTCATTGTAGTTTTGATTTGCATTTCCCTGATGATCAGTGATGTTGAGCATCTTCTCATGTGTCTGTTGGCCATGTGGATGTCTTCTTTGGAAAAATGTCTATTCATGGCTTCTGCCCATTTCTTAAGTGGATTATTCATTTTGGGGATGTTGAATTTTGTAAGTTTTTTATTTATTTTGGATACTAACCCTTTATCAGATATGTCATTTGCAAATATCTTCTCCCATTCCATAGGCTGCCTTTTAGTTCTGTTGATTGTTTCCTTTGCAGTGCAGAAGCTTTTTATCTTGATGAAGTCCCAATAGTTTATTTCTGCCTCTCTCTTTGCTCACACAGCACTCAGTGTGAAAGTTCACTTTGACTTGCACCGCACTGTTATTGAAGTTAACTGCTGAAGCCTCCCCTACTAGACTCAAGAGCCCAAGGGCAATGATGCTGCCTGATGTGAGTTTCAGCTTTGAATCACTAACACACAGCAGGCCTGCTAATTGTCGTTGTTCAGAACATTAACGTTTACTGAAGTGCCCTAAGGAAGTTGGCAGCCCTGAATTCTCAGTTCCTTTTTCATTGAACTAGTGACTCAGCAGCCATGGTGAGGCAAGAGTGACCATTTTACTTAACTTACACCTGATTTGGATTCATTCAAAAGCAAGCCTGTTTTTAGAACCATAGATTAGCTAGCATTTACTGAGCACTTGTATGGTTTCAGTTAGCAGGAGGACCAAATGGGATTGTAAAGGCAAAAGTGTGTTGTAATATCCAACACAAATTCAACATGGCAGATGTAGCTGTAAGAATAGTCTGGGGCTGAACTAAATCTGAGGTCTCAAATTCCTGACCCAGTGTCTGCTGTGTTTTCTAGAAGAGAAGGGGGAGCCCTACAGATAGGGAAGAAAGAGTAGACTTCAGATTATAGTTACTATAGGGTCAAAATAAAGGATAGACACACTTGGATAAATCCTCCATTGTCACACTACTCGTGAAATGAGAGTTCCTCCAAAATAAACTAACCCAGGGCACGGTCAGAATCTTTTATTAAGCCCCTGTTGCCTGCATCCCATGACTTCATTGCTCCAGCTGGCAAGGCTGGCTCTATTTCTTAGAAGTGGAATCTTCTAAAGAGGAAGAAAGCTGTCGTTTCTGTATTTTCTCTTCACGTACTGAACACAAATATTGGCTATTTGAGGGCTATTCAACACCAAATAAGGTAAAGAATGAATCAGCTATTTAGGAACTTTGACTTTGTCAAGGCAGAGTTCTGCACATCCTTAAGGGAAGTTGCTAGAAACTCTTCAGCATGACTACGTTCCATCTGAACCACCTAAAAGAAGCTTCTTTCCTTCAGGTTTCAAATAGACCTTCTTTCAAGTAGCCATGTGGACTACTTGGACATACAGCATTCAGAGTCAAAGTCTCAATGATAGTGTCAGTTACATGTTCCAAATTTTTTTCTGGTTTGTCTTCTTTATAGTCTATAAGCTACTTAAAAGTGGGTGTTGGGGAAGGTTATTGTCTACATGTTCGTAATCTCAAAATCTATCATGTGCTTGGCACACTGGGCACTCTAGTGTCACATTAATAACTCTGTGCTCAGCAGGACTTACCCTGAATATCTTCGAAGATTGTCCTTCCCATGACCTCAAACTACCAAGGATGTATGCAATGAACCAGCCAGTAGGTGGCACTTTAGCTCTAAAGAGTATAGCAAAATCATGGTCGAATTTGGCTCTGTTAATTTGAAGTTGTATTTGACTACACTTTGTACATCCTTTATAAAATAATTATATTTTACATATCTTAACACAGCTGTGGGTTCAAGAGGCTGGTTTCTCTGAAAACATATGAACCCAGAGAATAATGCGACACAACTTCAATCATCTGGATCTCAACCAACTTGAGATAAGTCTGTGCAGAACTCAATCCTCGATATGTTCTCTATGTGCATATACAACTCTATCAAATGATAGAATACTTGATTAAAAATGACACAGAGCTTTTAAAGAATAAAACTTCTGTGCAAAAATAAAGATTAAAAAAATGATGTAGACGGCCTCGCCATGGTGAATCACCAAAGAAATTGTAAATTAAGTTGAACACACTGTCTTTAATAAGATACAAAAATGCATACTAAAATGATTTAGAAAGTTCTGATGTCAGCATTTAAAATCAAATTCAAATTTAATTGTTAAAACCAAAATGTTTGTTTCATAGGTGAGGGAGGGTTGTTTTGAATAGACACGTCCAAGTCATACCTCAGATCCACTGGAATCTCTAGAAGTGCTGCCCCCAGAACTTTTTAAAAAGCTGCCCAGCTGCTTCTGATGGGGTGAGGACAACTGCAGGCGGGCTGTGCCCTCGTGCAGTCAGGCTCAGGGAGCCCGTTGGCTGTGCGTGCGCGTGTCTTCCCAACCCCCCTTTCAGAGACTTCCGTGTTGGTAGCTTGAAATCAATATGGCGAAAATATTTACACCTCAGAAATAGGCTACAAATCAGGAGTCTCCCTTCTCCCCCACCCCTACCTGGAGCCAGTTTACCAGCAAACCCCTAGAAATGGAAAGCCAGGGCTCTGGATTTCATTTAATTGTTGTTTTATTATAGTTCACTTACCTACTATTGTTTTCCAAACCTACTTTTTGTTTGTAACAATAAAGGGAAATCGAGAAGTTAAATAGACCTAACTGTAGTTGTTCTTAATTATTTTTAAAAAGTTTTATTACGTGTGTTTATTACCCCACTGTGTCCTGACCCCATTGTGGCATGAGTGTCCTTGCTCAATGCAATAACCTGCAAGCGGACATATTTGCTACCCATTGTTGGCCCACAGAGGGGTATAAAGACCATTAGAGGGACGCCTGGGTGGCTCAGGCGGTTGAGTGGCTGCCTTCGGCTCAGGTCATGATCCCAGAGTTCTGGGATCGAGTCCCGCATCGGGCTCCCTGCTTGGCAGGAGGCCTGCTCTCCCTCTCCCACTCCGGCTGCTTGTGCTCCTGCTCTCACTATCTCTGTCTCTGTCAAATAAATAAATAAAGTCTTTTTTTTTTTAAAGATTTTATTTATTTATTTGAGAGAGAGAGAATGAGAGACAGAGAGCATGAGAGGGAGGGGGGTCAGAGGGAGAAGCAGACTCCCTGCTGAGCTGGGAGCCCGATGCGGGACTCGATCCCGGGACTCCAGGATCATGACCTGAGCCGAAGGCAGTTGCTTAACCGACTGAGCCACCCAGGCGCCCTAAATAAGTAAAGCCTTAAAAAAAAAAAAAGACCATTAGACCAAATGACTCCAAACCAGTGGCTCTCAGTCCTTGCTACACATGAAGCGAAGTTTACTAATTCCCAAGTCCAACCCCAGATGAATTAAACCCCAGATGAATTAATTCATATCTCTCAGAGTGAGGCTCAGGCATCAGTATTTCTAAATCCTCAGGTGATTCTAATTGATAGTCAGGGCTAAGAATAATTGCTGTAAATGGAATAATTCCCTCAATCCATTGACACGCCCCATTTCCAAGCTCCATTGTCATGGCCTTTGAGGTTCCAACTCCCTGGTAACACTTGGACTTGCTCAACAGTCCTCTGGTGTGTGTGTGTGTTCACGCTATGGTTTCACCTATCAGTCTAATCCATCTGTATTTTCTCTTCAAAATGTCTTTCAATAGCAACTTTTCTTGGTTTACGTTCCTGTTTCAGAATTATTCTTTTCAACAAATATTTGTTCTAGAAAAACAATATTTTAATTATATACTCTAAGACTTTAAAAAGAAAACTGTACACAAAGTTATCAAATTTGCTTTTCATAGGAGAATGGGTTAGCCCTTCTGAAACTATTTTATGTATATTCTAGGACTGAGCAAATAAGTAAATACATTGGAAATAATAAGGGCCAGGTTTTTCACTGACAGAGAAAGGAATTGACAATAAGGAAAAGCAGAGGTGAACATGAACCCCATGGTGCTGGATTGGAATAGGAGATACCAATATGACTTCCTCATCTTTAATATATAAGCAGACAGAGAATTAGATAGATATCGGAAATATTTACAGATGTGTGTATAATACATGTATTTTCTAGCTTTCTCTGCTGAGCAATGACACACCAGTAATAATGTGCATAGCTAACATCCACATCTTGATTTCTAAAAGCCATCCTTCAAAAAAAATAAAAATAAAAATAAACAGGGTTCCTAGAAGAAGAAATGCCAATTCTAGGGCTGGGACATGGAAAGCACCAGATAAACCTTAGGATACATTTTGGTACCAGAAAGTAGAGAAATGCTCAAAATATTTGAGAACATGTCAGAAGGACATAGGGGCCAACTTGAGGAGGTTTCCAATAACCAAATTTGGGACAATTTGAGCAGCAAAATAGATAATGATAGTAATAAATTATAACCCATAGGGTAAACAAATATCCATGAGTCTATACTGATATAAATTATTGAATACTTAAATGAAAGGAAGAGATGGGAAAGTTCTTCCTCATAGTAGAATTCAAGTTCATAAATGTAGAAGGAATAGTGGAAATTGAAAATCACCATTTGGCAAACACTACAGTCAACATCGCTTCAAGCAAGATCATCAATGAATGCTAAAATTGGTGGGCAAAAATTTGATGAGAAACAGGAACTTTATGTGGTCACCAAGTAGCTCCCCACATGATACTTATGAATTACAAAGGGAAAAGTCATCATTTTACAGTGAGAAGCCTATGGGAACCAAATCATCAAAGTTAACATCACCCATGGTGGGAAATAGGAACATAATTTATTTCCTAGTATGATTCATTGAGAGGCACGTAACAATGCTTCTGTGGTTGCATTGGTGGCCTAGGGCTGCCATGACAAATTACCACAAAGTGGGTGGGTTCAAACAATAGAAATGTATTCTCCCACAGTTCCAGAGGCTTCGAGTCTGAAATCAAGATATGAGCAGGGCCACGCTTCCTCTAAATGCTCTAGGGAAGGCACTGTTCCATGCCTCCCTCCTTCCTTCTGGTGTTGTTGGCAATCCTTGACATTCCTTGGCTTATGGACACTTCAGTCTCTGCCTCTGATGGCCCATAATCTTCTTTACAACTGTCCTATGTCTGTGTTTTCACATAGTCCTGTCCTCTCTGTGTGTCTATGTTCAAATTTTCCTCCTCTTGTAAGGACATCAGTTATTAGATTAGAGCTACCCTAATCCAGGATGACCTCATCTTAACTTGATTAGATCTGCAGAGACCCTATTTCCAAATAAGAGCACATTCACAGGAACTGGTAGTGAGGGCCTAACATACCTTTCTGGGGGGATACAATTGAGGAAATAGACAAATCTGAACTGAGAATTGAGGGAGCAAAGTGTCAAAGTCATGAAAGCCAAAGAGGGAATGAGGAACTATCCCAGATTCAAAGGCACTAAGATGAATTGACACTTAAACACAACTTGAGATTTTGAGATCTTGGATTGATTTCTGGTCCAGAAGAAGGACTTTATTGGAACAGTAGATGAAATTTAAATAGGACCTGTTAGTAATATTCTATTAATGCTAACTATCATTGGTGGATATAAGATATTATCACTTAGCAGTATTTCATAATTATCATTTTTATAAGTGTGGCGTATTCCAGGATGTAACTCTACCATTTGTAATCTGTCCTTTTGTTCTTGTAGGAAAAATCCAAAATCTCCTACCTGATGATGCTGTGGATTTTGCAACGAGAATGGTTCTGGTGAACGCCCTTTACTTTAAAGGAATCTGGGAACATCAGTTTTTAGTCCAAAACACCACAGAAAAGCCTTTCAGAATAAACAAGGTAAAAACCTTTTAATAATCAGCATGGGTTTTTACATGGCATTGTAAAGGAGGTTCTATTTGAAATTCATTCTTCTTTCTGAATATATGTTCCTGGAAAGTCTGGCTATTACCAGGGCAGGGATGGCTGAGCTAAAAGCCAGGTGCATCCCACCTGGGAATTCCTCTTTCATTGTTTCTTCTCTGAAAATAGACTATTCACATATTTTATCACTTAGTCCCCCCTACGACTATGGTAGAATAGATAAGGTAGTTATTATATTTATTTTCCAGCTGTCAAAGTGACTGGAGCCATGACTAAGTTAGAAATCTACCAGAACTGTAACCCCCAACTCTTCACTATTAGTTCTGTTCTTGTTCTACTAGATCAATACTCTTCTACCAAATTCTTATCTTTCCATAAGTGAAAGAAATACACCTTTAAAATCTCATCTCGTCCATTGTTTTCTCTTTGTGTTAGGACACAACACACTTGTTTTTGTGATAGGAACCCTCTACAGCAAGAAGGGAGACTAATATAAGGTGACAGATCCCCTAGAATCTAAGGGCTGGAATGTGGCTGGGTCTTGGAACTTGAGTGGAAACAAGGATTCAAATGTAGTCAAGATTCAGTCTTTATCTTTTCAACTCTGTTTCTCCCACCGTTCTTCCCTCAGGCTGAAGTCTAACTTCCTCTTCTTCCCAGTTCACACTGGCAGAACATGGCTACTCACAACACTGCCTCTGTTTTAGAGACCAGTGTAATAGATCTCATTTTAAATTCCTAGGAAAGGAATTGATTAGCCAACATTTGTTAAAGCTGTTTAGTCCTGCGGTGGGTCTTCTCACATAAATAGTGCTGCCAAGGACCTACCACAGTAGGTGGGTGGTACAGTAGGATGATTACCACCCACAGTAATCGTGTGGATGTGTGCAATAGGCAGTTCTCAATCAGTGGGATAAAAATGGGGAAAGGACCAAACATATAATCGAATAGGCTAACCAGAAATGAGCTGGAGAGTTACCTGGCCTAGTATATCCACAAGGAATTTTCAGTTGCAAGTGATAAAATAGCATTCCAAAATGGGCCAGTAAAATGGGAATTATATTAGCATTCATTACGTAACTAAGAGGAACTGAGATGTCCAGGGAGTCTCAAGACATAATCTCACTTCTCTGTCTCTCTCTACCCCCACTCCCACCACCTCCACTCCCTCTGGTTGTTGCCTTCATTCTCTAATACTGAAGATACAATTTCTCTATATGACCAGGGAATATGTTTGCCCCCTTGTCAGCCTTCGAGGTTCACAACCCTGGTAGATAGTCTTTGCTGCTAGCTCTAACAGAATGCTCCCAAAGGAGGACTCTGTGTTGTGCCATTCGTGTGCTCATCCCTGAAAAATCACTGTATCATGAAGTATCCTGAATGAACAGCCCTAGTCATATGACCACTACATTAGCAGATGGGTGGGACTTTGTGATTAACAGCTCCCTATAGAATGGATAAGTAACATATGTCTACAACATCTGAATTGCAGGGTTTTGTTTTTGTATTACCATTGGCTTTACTATAAATAAACTTTTTTAAAGAGCATTTTTAGGTTTGCAGCAAAAATGAGAGGAAAGTAGAGTTCCCATATATCACCCCCCACATAGTTTCCCTTATTATTAACATTTTGCAGTAATGTGGTGCCTTTGTTACAGTTAATGAGCCAATACTGATACATTTTTATTAGCTGAAGTCTATAGTTCACTAGGGTTCACTTTTGGTCTTGTATAGTTCTACGGGCTTTGACTAACGCATAGTTATGTATCCGCCATTCTGGTATCATACGGAATAGTTTAACTGCCCTAAAAAAATGCCCTGTACTCCACCCATTCATCCCTCCTCCTAAATACCTGGCAACCACTGATCTTTTTACTGTCTCTATTGTTTTGCTTTTTCTGGAGCGTCATGGAGTTGAAATTATATAGTATGTAGACTTTTCAGATGGGCTTCTTCCACTAAGCAATAGGCAATAGATTTAAGCTTTCTCCCTGTCTTTCCCTGGCTTGATAGATCATTTTACTTTACTGTTGAATAATATTCCATTATCTGGACGTATTGCAGTTTGTTTAGCCATTCACCTATTGAAGGACATCTTGGCTGCTTCCAATTTTTGGCAATTAGGAATAAAGGTGCTATAAATATCTATGTGCAAGATTTTGTGTGGACATAAGTTTTTAACTCATTCTGGTAAATACTCAGAAGCACACTTGCTGGATCATATGGTAATACTATGTTTAGCTTTGTAAGAACCTGCCAAACTGTCTCTGGAAGTGGCTTCCACTTTGCATTCCCATGGTCAGGGAACAATAGTTCCTGTTTCTCCATACCTTTGTCAGCAGTTGATATTGTCAGTGTTTTGGACTTTCAGCCACGCTAAAAGGTCTGTAGTGCTATCTCATTGTTCTAATTTGCAATTCCCTAATGACATATGATTGAGCATCTCTTCATATGCTGCATGTGTTCCTTTGGCGAGGTATCATAGCTTTTACCCATTTTTAAAATTGGGTTCTTTTATTATCATTGAGTTTTTAAAAGTTCTTTATATATTTTGATACCGGTCCTTTATCAGATATGTGTTTTGCAAGTATTTCCTCCTAGCCTATTGTCTTTTTATTCTTGTAGTAAATGTCAATGTTTATGATACTAAAATACTTTCTCAAATGTTTGCATGTGAAATACACCTTATTCAGTTTCTGAATCATTGACATTGGCATAGTTTGCCTAAGATTAGATATTTTTTAAAGTGTTCAGTGGGATCCAGCTTGCTATGATTTATAGAGGTTGCCACGATAGCATTATAAAAAGAAACCTTCATATCACTTATTGTTAATGTTATCCAGTAGAACACCTATTTCAGAAAGCAAGATCTGAATAACTTAGTCAGCATTTTGCAGAGAATCACCAATTTTGCCAGTGTCCCAGACTACTGGGAACCAATTATGGTAAAATAAAATTAAGGATTTGGTGGAGCATTTCCTCAGTGATTTTGCTACTTCCTTCCCATAGAGTACAAGCAAGCCAGTGCTAATGATGTCCATGAAAGAAAAACTTCAAGTTTTTCACATTGAAAAGCCACAAGCCATGGGCCTTCAACTCTACTATGAGAGCCGTGATCTCAGCCTGCTCATACTGCTGCCAGAAGATATCGATGGGCTGGATCAGGTACTGTCTGTCGGCTGCGAAGGTGGTTCTGGTGTTTACTCCTCTGGGGAGAAACATAAGACGTGGTCTCCCTGTTTGTTCTTTGATTCCTATAGAGGAAGACAACCAACATACCTTGAGCCCTCAGGACTTTACCTTCACAGTATCATTTAAATTTTATAAAACTCTGTAAGTTGGGTATCACTATTCCTCAGAAAGTTTAAGTAATCTAGAGGCTCTAGCATGGGGTAGCTAAATAAACAGCCACAGGAGCATCGGATACATATATTCTTTGCCAGAGCTGACCTCAGTCTAGGTCTTTCTTCTCCTTCTGGTAGGGCTTACCTAATTGGAGGTTAATTTTTTAATCATTTGCATTAATCTAGCTTGAGATATACATTTTTAAACAAGACTCTGACTTCCAAAACTTGAAAAAAAAATCCATTTTAATTAAATAAAGTCTTCAGGAGAAAAAGGCTATATCAGTACTAAGTATCAGTACTACCTTCAATTATTTCCTTATCAGCTAAATTTCTATGAAGCCTGATATAACTTTGGTCACACCATGTTTTTGAGCAATTTGTATATTTAAATTGAACATTAGTTTCTCATGCAATGGGTGGCCTGGCTTTCTTTGCACTGTGTATAATTTTTCATGTGTTCTAGATTCTTTATACTTCTAAGTTTCCACAGCCCTGCTAGAATGTAGAAGAGATTTCCAAATGGTATCATAAAATTTGTGAAACTGGAAAGAATGGTAAAAGTAAGACAAATGGTGGACACTAAACTATTAGCATCACACCCTTATAAGATAAGCCTTTCTTCCTAAAAGTGCAGTTTCCTGAGCTGAATATGTTGTCAGATTACTAATGTACACCATCTACAAGTATGTCATTGACAGCAATACTTGGGTCTAGAAAACTCTCAAAGTAGCAAAAGCATGCGTCTTGAAACAAACATTTATTTAAAAAAAAATCAAGCACATTTTTTCTCATATATACTTATGCATATGGGTGTATACATCCACATATATTTATTATTTAGATAATTTAAAATATAAACAGGAGAAAAATATTCTCAAAAACTATACTAAAAAATAGGCATTACCCTTAAGATTTGGAGATTTTCCTTTCTTTACTTTTCCTTCGCTTTTTTCTTGGCATAGCTTATAGTTACTAATTTCATATTGTTGTGATTAAATAGACATTTTTATTTTATCTCAGATTTTGTTTTCAAAGAGCTGTGTCCCATGTGAATATAACAGATACTTTTTGGACCCTGGCACATAATTTATTCTAAAGTTTATGCTTTTGTGTAGACAGCACCTAAATGCATATTTATGTTGACTCATTTCCGTGTGTAGTTGATGTTTTGCATGTTGGCATAGAACTATGCCATTTTGAATCAAGGTCTAATTCTCCTGTATCCTGGCAACTACTCAGGTCCAAAACAAAGATTCTGTAGGGTAACAGTGTGAGGAATCTCATTACACAAAGAATTTCCAAATGTGTGTGCTTTGTTACCCTGGGTAATGGGAGTGATGGTAATTCATGTATGTAATATCTTGAGGTCTCATCCCACCACTATTTCTCACTCCACTCTGGAATTACTGACTCTCTCCTCCTCGTTCCACACCTGCAGCTGGAAAAGGCCATCACCTATGAGAAGCTGAGTGAGTGGACCAGCGCAGACATGATGGAATTGTATCAGGTGCAGGTGCAGCTCCCCAAGTTCAGGCTGGAAGAGACTTACGATCTCAAGTCAACCCTGAGCAATATGGGGATGAGCGATGCCTTTAACCAGAGCAGAGCTGATTTCTCAGGAATGTCTATGGACAGAAAGTTATTTCTGTCCAATGTTTTCCACAAGTCTTTTGTAGAAATAAATGAACAAGGTACAGAGGCTGCAGCTGGTACTGGGAGTGGGGTGAGCGTTCGAACTCAACTTCCCTCCATTGAATTTAATGCAAACCACCCATTCCTCTTCTTCATCAGGCACAACAAAACTGGGAGCATTCTCTTTTACGGGAGATTCTGCTCCCCCTAGACCATGTATCTTTCTCATCAAACAAGACCATCTTCCGGTGTGAAAAGTGCACCAAAAGATGGAAAAACACAATTATAATAAAAACCAGTTTGCAGCTTGTATGTTTTTCACATTTGAATGTTAGCAAATAAACCTTGAAAGAATGCATTCTAGTGACTTTATCGTATCTACCTAGCTAGAGAGAATGGCAAATTTTATTTTTATCACTTAACATTTTGTCTTAATGTGACTTTTATTTACATTTCAGAAGTATTATGTTATTCAACTGAATGCCTTACAATTGTTGAACTACTTGGTCACTGTATTATCATTGTCACTTATATTTCACATGCCGCACTGAGTGAAGAAAAATCTTTACAAAGGTGATGTATAGATTCTTAGTTTGAACAAATGTATAAAGGTAATGTTAGATGTTAGCGCTGGGGAAAAGGTGTTAGGAGTATACAGAATTCCCTGGATTATCTTTGCAACTTTTCTGTGAATCTAAAACTTTTCAAAAATAAACATTTTATTAAAAATAATTATTGTGTAAAAGTGTAGTCATACTAACACCCCTGCTTTTAAAAATCTTATCAAGTAGAAGAACAAATTTCTTTTTTTAAAAAGATTTTATTTATTTATTTGAGAGAGAGCACGAGCAAGCATGAGCGGGGGAGGGGAAAAGGGAGAGGGAGAAGCAGACTCCCCACTGAGCAGGGAGCACCAAGACTATGGACACTGGGCTCCATCACAAGACCCTGAGATTATGACCTGAGCCAAAGGCAGATGCTTAATTGCTTGAGTGACCCAAGTGCCCCTGTTATTCTAATTTCAGAGATTGATTATATACTCTAGGTTATTTTTTGATATTCATCTAATAAAAGGAAAGACTAGATCTGACATGAACAGTGTATAAATGAGTATAAGAAAATGTGTTTTCTGTACTGAATCTTGGCTCAGTATTATAGGAGAAAAAAAATGCCTTAGCTCCAAAGATAGGAAATTGTAATATATATGACATTTTATCATATCTATGTCTTAGCTCCAAAGATAGAAATTGTAATATATGTAACATTTTATCACATCTCTATGAAACATTTTGCCTCCATTCCTAATATCTCACACTAGCTAGCAGTGAAACAAATCCTTTGTGTCTGTGTTCTAGTAAATTATAAGTTCTTAAATATTATAAAAGAAGACCACTGTAATACTCTTAGAGACTGACAAACAGAAGCGTTAAACACAATACTTTTCAAACAAACAAGAAAGGAAAAAGGATGATACTAGAAACTTCAGATGAGTAAGAATGAGATTAGTAAGAGAAGTCTTACAATCACTGTTCTATTTTGTGTATTTTTTTTAAGAGGCTTGAGTCTTAGGAGAGTCTAATTCACTAGACTGGTAAGTCTGGATTTATTGGACTTACGGAAATTCAAATGTTTGCAAAGGTGTGTTTGTGAACTTTGTAAGTTTGCCCTTAAAGGTGTTCAAAGCTTTTAAAAAATCTGACAGGTTGTGTAATCAATGCCTAAACATTTAAGGAAAAAAATAACTTATTTGCTGTTTAAGCAGTGTGCTTTAACGTTCTAGAAAAAAATTATTTTTACTCGACTGACAAATAGTAAACTGCCTGTTAACTAAGGTATACCAGTAGGTGTAACAGTAGTTGTTCCCTGCTTGTGAAATTACACTGTGGGAAGGAAAACCCCACAAACTTTAAAGAACCTTGCCTTTACCAGCAGGGTGGCAGACTAGGAGAGGAGAAATGGGATTGATGGGTTTCTCATATGGGAGAGCTCATGCGAAAGAATATTGAAAGGTTTGCCTGGTCTGTAGAACACTTGGGGGCACATTTGCCATCAACACACAGGAAACTGAAGAAATGGGGAAGAAGGCAGTAGGAACATAAGGAAAAACAGTAGTAGAAGAAAAAACGAATGCATTCCCATAGTACACTTGTTAACTCAGTTACGAATATTATTTAGTTGTAATCAAGTTAACACCTAGGGCAAGTGCGATAGTGTGAGTGGTGTGAGAAGACCGAATCCTCAGCCCCTAAATTAGGAAGGCAATAGATAATGTCTAAAGTTGTTAGGTCAAAAATGTTAATATAGCTATGTTATTTGGAAATCTGGAGGCAGATACGAGAAGAAAGAGTGACTGCTTCTGGGGAGGTGGAAGGAGTGGATAGGAACCCGTCCTTTTCAAGTATCTCCTCGAGCATTATCTGATTTTTCAGCTAAGTGTGTGCACATTAATTTCATAAAAGGAAAAATTTTAAAAACCCTCAGAAAAAAACATAAATAACATAAACATTACCTGTCGTTCAGAAACTCGTGATGTACAGAATTTATTTCCTTCGAATCTATCTATAGATTATGCTCACATGCAACTTTATTCCTAATTTACACTTAATAGCCCATGCTCCCATGGCAATATTGTCTTGTTCTACTAATATTTACATTAGTTTCCTATCATGGGTGTGATAGAATCTGACCTGTTCTCTGTTGTTGGGCATTTGTTGATTTTCTCTGGGCACACGAAATAAAAGATGAGGTGGTCATCATTCCACATAATATTTAATCCATGTTTGTGTTTTACTCTCAGTGAAATTCCTTGAAATGTAATTTTTGATTTCATGGCAATTTCTTTTCTTATTTCTTATTCCACCCATCTTTCTTCTCTCCTCTCCTCCCCTCTCCTCCCCTCCCCTCCCCTCTCCTCCCCTCTCCTCTCCTCTCCTCTCCTCCCCTCCCCTCCCCTTTCTTTTCTTTTCAACACAGTTCTGGAAGTAAGTGGCACCCAATTTACAGCACTGCTTATGGAGAATAAGAAGTCATGCCCATCTTACCTTACCAGCATCAGAGACCCATAGTCTTTATACTTGCAAATTTTATGTTTTAAAATGATAACTTTAATGTGCTCTCCACCACTTCTTTCTTTTGGGGAGGCCATGGTGTGGCATAGGGATTAAAACAGCGAACTTCAGGGTCACACAGACCTGGTTTCCAATCCTCTGTTCCTTATAGCAGTGCAACGTTGGGGACCAGAAACTTAAAGAACTAAGGTTCAATGCTTTTCCTAGATATTTGCAGCACCCACTTCACACAGTTGTCCAGATTAAATGAGGTCTTGCAAGAGAAGCTCTGGTATGGGATCTAGCACATAGTATATACTCAAAAAATATTTATTATTTTTCTTTGAGGTTAACACTTTTTCATATAATGATTAGCCATTGCTTTTAATTTCCTTTTTTAAACTGTTAATTTTAAAATGTGAGTATAGTTGACACACTCTGTTACATTAGTTTCAGGTGTACAATAGCCATTGCTTTTCTTTGTTGCAAATTTGCTAATGCCCTTTGCACATGTTTCTACTGCGGTCGGTTTTTTAAATCAACTTTTCTCGAGCTATTTAAGTGACATTTAAAGATTTTTTTCAAATATTTTCTTGTCATTCATCTTTTAATTTTATGGTACCTTTTTGACATATGGAATCAAATATGTTTACTCAAATGTACTGAACTTTTGTGATTGTTTTCAGATGACTCATTGTGAGTATGTTAGGATGTCTTACTGGTAAAATGTTAATTTTGTGAATAGTTAGAAAAGATGTCCGAGCAGAGGAGTACTGCTCCCCACAGAGCTCACCTATTTCCCTCCCAGGATTCCTCTATTGCATTTACAGACTTTCAGACTAATTGGGCCTTTTAACTTACCTCTTGTTCTCATTCAGATTCCTCCGTACCTACTCGGCTCTTCCTAAAGTAAGGGCTTTTCTTTTCTTTTTTTCTTTAAATTTTTATTTTATTATGTTATGTTAATCACCATACATTACATCATTAGTTTTTGATGTAGTGTTCCGTGTTCATTGTTTGTGCATAACACCCAGTGCTCCATTCAGTACGTGCCCTCTTTAACACCCATCACCAGGCTAACCCATCCCCCCCCCCCTAGAACCCTCAGTTTGTTTCTCAGAGTCCATAGTCTCTCATGATTCGTCTCCCCCTCTGATTTCCCCCACTTCATTTTTCCCCTCCTGCTATCTTTTTTTTTTTAACATATAATGTATTATTTGTTTCAGAGGTACAGATCTGTGATTCAAGTCTTGCACAATTCACAGCGCTTACCATAGCACAAACCCTCCCCAATGTCTATCACCCAGCCACCCCACCCCTCCCACCCCCCACCATTCCAGCAATCCTCCTTTTGTTTCCTGAGATTAAGAATTCCTCATATCAGTGAGATCATATGATACATGTCTTTCTCTGATTGACTTATTTCGCTTAGCATAATACCCTCTAGTTCCATCCACGTGGTTGCAAATGGCAAGATTTCGTTTTTGTTTTTGTTTTGATGGCTGCATAATATTCCATTGGATATATACACCACATCTTCTTTATCTATTCATCTGTTGATGGACATCTTGGCTCTTTCCATAGTTTGGCTATTGTGGACATTGCAGCTATAAACATTGGGGTACACGTACCCCTTTGGATCCCTACATTTGCATCTTTGGGGTAAACACCCAGTAGTACAATTGCTGGGTCGTACGGTAGCTCTATTTTCAGCTTTTTGAGGAACCTCCATACTGTTTTGCAGAGTGGCTGCACCAGCTTGCATTCCCACCAACAGTGTAGGAGGGTTCCCCTTTATCTGCATCCCCGCCAACATCTGCCGTTTCCTGACTTGTTAATTTTAGCCATTCTGACTGGTGTGAGGTGGTAACTCATTGAGGTTTTGATTTGGATTTCCCTGATGCCGAGCGGTGTTGAGCGCTTTTTCATGTGTCTATTGGCCATTTGGATGCCTTCTTTGGAAAAATGGCTGTTCATGTCTTCTGCCCATTTCTTGATTGGATTCTTTGTTCTTTGGGTGTTGAGTTTGAGAAGTTTTTTATAGATTTTGGATACTAGCCCTTTATCTCATATGTCATTTGCAAATATCTTCTCCCATTCTGTCGGTTGCCTTTTGGTTTTATCGACTGTTTCCTTTGCTGTGCAAAAGCTTTTTATCTTGATGACGTCCCAAGAGTTCATTTTTGCCCTTGCTTCCCTTGCCTTTGGTGATGTTTCTAGGAAGAAGTTGCTGCAGCTGAATGAAACTGGACCATTTCCTTACACCACACACAAAAATAGACTCCAAATGGATGAAAGACCTAAATGTGAGACAGGAGTCCATCAACATCCTAGAGGAGAACACAGGCAGCAACCTCTTTGACCTCAGCTGCAGCAACTTCTTCCTAGAAAGTAAGGGCTTTTGAGCAGTGGTGACAACACAGGGGACCTGTGTGAGGTTAATTATCAGTTAATTAATATTAATTAATTAATATTAGTTAATTATTATTCTTAATTATTTTCTTTTAAAAAAGACCCATGTTCCAAATGTGCTGACCTTTTCTGTGATGCTAAGTGGCTGATATTGGTAGCACCCCTAGCAAGTATTTTTTTTTTTAAATGCCCAGTTGACTGATTGCCTTCAGGTAAAGGTGTGTTTTTTATCTATGAATGTGCAATCAACTGATTTTGAAGGATTGTAAAGTGATCATTTGAGAACACCCACTGGCATGTTTTTCCATCTTCATATGATTTCATTACTAGAAAAAGATGTTAAAACTCTCACATTTGGGCACTTAAAAAACTTGCAAATATAATTTTCCTAAACTTCACAAAAATCTTCCAAAAAGAAAAGATTTGGTGGGTTTCTAACTTTTCAAGCTGAAAGTACACATTGAAAAATCTGGGTTTGCAAAAGCCAATGATTTTCAAGAGGATAAATAGATTTTGAGTATTTAGATTTCAACCAGAAATCTTTGTACACTTAGTATGTGAATGAAAATCAAGTGTCAGGGTTTAGTCAGTAGAACCAATGATGATGACTTTACTCTATTTTATTTATTTTTTTTTTAAAGATTTATTTATTTGACAGAGAGAGACACAGCAAGAGAGGGAACACAAGCAGGGGGAGGGGGAGAGGGAGAAGCAGGCTTTTCCCACTGAGCAGGGAGCCCGATGCGGGGCTCGATTCCAGGACCCTGGGATCATGACCTGAGCCGAAGGCAGACGCTTAACCACTGAGCCACCCAGGCGCACCACTTTATTCTATTTTAATCAACCCATTTCCTGGGAAGCATTTCCTTGTGACAGCTATCAATCCAAGTTTAGAAATAAACCGAGCTTAAAAACAGGTCTTTAAATTACTGTATTTCAAAGCATTAAATTAAGGTTAAAGCAAACATATTCCATCACGTTGATCTCATTAAGTTTCGAAATAATTGAGTGCAAAAAATGTGTATTTCGAATCAATTTTTTTCTCATTCTTGGAAATTTTTATGTTTTTATAGCGTTTATCGTATGTTAGTATTTAGCATATTAGCACCTCTAAATATGAATACTGATACCAGAGATCATGCTCAACAATCGTTTGGATGGGTGTCCTACCAAAACAGCTGGGAAGCCACTAGCTTTAAGAACCTGGAACCTCTGCTCTTGCTTTTACTTAATTTCCAAAGTGAAGTCCCAATTTTGAAACCTCCTTGCACACGCACACACACCAAACGAGAATACTGCGCGCACTAACCAGGAAACAAGCCAGTCGCCGGCGGGAGGCATTCCGCCGACACCCTCAGAGGTCCGCGGCCCCAGCCTCCCCCACGAGCCACGCGCACGCAGGCCGGGGCAGGAGGGCTGCGGGGGAGGCTCGGGCTCCTCCCGCGGGCACACACGGGTGCCGAGCGATCCCCGACGGCTCTGAGTCAGCCGCCGGAGGCCTCGCCCGGGATCGCAGCTGCGGGCAAGCAGGCAGCGAGCTGGAGGACCAGCCGCCGCCGCAGGAGCAGGAATCTCCCGGGTACCGGGGCTGGGAAGCGCGCGGGTCGCCAGCTACTCGGGGCGGGCGCCCCCCGCCGGGAGCGCGGCGGCGCGCGGGACGCGGGCGGGGAGGGAGGCCGGCAGGAGGCGGCCGACAGGGAGGAAGAGAGGACGGCGGGGGGGGCTGTTGGCTGGGGGGTGATCGGACCGGGCAGCGGCGGGGGGCTCTAAGGTGGGGGCTGGCGGGGTCAGCCGAGGCAGCCAGCGCCGGAGCGCGGGGCGCAGACTCGCCCTGGGGCCGCGGGGGAGGGACGCGGCGGCCCGCCGACGCCACCGCGCCGCGATCTGCGAGCCGGAGGGACAGGCCGGTCACCCAAGCCCGGGCTGCTGTTGCCGGAGACTGCCGGGCGGCAGCTCTGGGGAGGGCGCGTGGGAGCAGCCGCGGGTGCAGCAGGGAGGCCGGCGCGCCCCGAGCAGCCGCGCCTGCAAGGTCCCCGGCGCCTTGGGCAAGTTCCGGGGAGGTGCTGGGTCAGCGCCCCCTCCCGGGGGGAGGCCGGTACGCTCCGAGGCCCCTCCCTCTGCCTCCTCCCTCTCTCCCTCCCAGGCTTCCCCTTCCTTCCCGTATCCTGTTTTTCTTCCATAGTCTTTGCCTTTCTTTCTTTCTTCTTTCTTTCGCATCTTTCACCTGCCCTTCATTGGCTGCTTTTCCTGAGCTTGAGAAAATGCTTCCTGGCCTGTTTCCACCTCGTCCGCGGCCACAGTAATTAATTTAATGGACTCCCCACTTCCCAGATTCTCTTCAGCTCCTGCTCCCGCCCCTTGGCCAGGCTGTTTCGGGGCGCGGGGGGGGGGGTTGCTGCTTGCCGCCGCCGCCGGTGCTCCCCGCCAGTCCTCCTCCTCCAGCCTCGGGCTGCCCTGGGGTCCTGCCCTTGTCTTCTTCCTCTTCCTACCTGCAAATACTGGGAATTCTTAAAAACTAGGTGAGTTTCTCTTCTTACGCCTCTATGTACCTTGTAATCATCCCGTTTGCCTAGGATCTCCCGCAGTCTGGGTGCTAAGGGCCCCCAATCTCTTGCTCTGGGACTTGTGCCCGACTCAGTAACCTGCCTGTGTTTCCAAACATCGCTTGGCTGCCTTGTTACAGGGACCCAGGGACCATACCATAGTCTGCACATCTCAAATGGAATGTATCACTTCCTCATTCCATCTGGCTCCTCATAGAAACTTCCAATGGGTCACACCTGCCCCAGGCATCAGTGAGCTAGGAGTCTGTTAAGAGGTAAACTGAGGCATATTAAAAAGTTCAGTTCATCGGAGCACAGATGAATTCGAATGGGGCAGCGTCCAGTCTAGCAGGCAGAAAGGAGCTCCGAGGAGCTGTACAGAAGCAAAGACTTCTAAGCAGAAGGGAGTGGTAACAAGGAAGCTCTACTGGCCAAACAGAGGGTTGGTTGTTGCAAAGTTACTTCCCTTTGGTGGATGGCAGGGGTCTGGCAGGCGGTTGACCTCACTAGGGCTGGTCAGGCCGTTCCTGATTGACTGGTTTAAGATTCCATTTCGGGGAGAGCCGAAACTGTCACTCAGTTAAGGCTCTGCATCTGGGGCTGAGCATAAGCAACTCCCATCTGGGGCCTGGTGTCTTGTTTTTAACCAGCCTCCGCGTCCTCCCTGACTCTCCTTGCTCCCTGTCCCTCCTGTGATGGGTCACCCCGCCGCCGGGCAATGCCACCTTGCACTCGGTTCCTGCTTCCCCCCTGTCTGGCAGCCGCCGAGCTATGGCGGCCAGCAGGCTCCCCGGCCTTTTTCCAACCTTTTTCCAGGCTCCGTGGAGAGCCACTGCGTTTCCTAAAACCCAGTGTGCTCCTATAGAACATTTTGTTTAAAAATCATAGCTGCCTTTCCGGACCATAGCTCAAGTTCAGACTTCTTGTCCAAGTGCACCCGTGTCACCCAAGCACAGAGACCCAGCCCCTCCGCCCCACACAGACCTGCGCCACCTGCCACGGTAGGTCTGTCTCCTGCCAATCCCACCACTGCCCCAGGGCACTCACCTCCCCTTTCACCGCCTCACACACACTCCTGCCCAATGCGTGAAAGCCAGCTCGCCCCTCACCTTCTCCTGAGCTTCCAGAGAGAATTTATTCCGTTTCTCTGGGGGCTTCCTTAGCACTTTGTAAATTATCCGGTTACAGAGGGTAACTGGGAGCCCTCTGGAAGTGTCTCTGGCGGTGGTTTCTTCCAGCTTGCTGGAGGAGGGAGTGCCCCGTCAGGAATTATGGCCTTTGTTGTTCATTTCTTCTCTAACCCATGTAAGGAAAGTTCTATAATAAATGCTCTTTGTATAAGTTCACTTCTGGAGGTGTCCGTGGGAAGGCAGAGTGGAGCGGGGAGGCCACAGGCATTCGGGGGCCCCAGGAGGAGCAGTGTCTCATCCTTGGAAGCACAAGGCTTCTGCTTCAAGACTGCTGCTCTTACTATGAGACCCGAGGACAGGCTTTCATTGTCCTGACCTCATTCACCAGTAAAAGAAAAACTAGCGTAATGCCAATTCATTTTATAGGCTGGAAATCAAACCTTTCCACGTTGTTGTGTTTTTATGACACAGTGGAATGGTGCCCTGGTACCCAGATGTATTGTTTCGTATTATATTGAAATTCAGTGCTTTTATTTTTATTTATTTTATTTTTTAAAGATTTTATTTATTTGAGATGGAGCAAGCCAGACAAAGCGAGAGAGAGCACAAGCAGGGGGGAGGCGGAGGGAGAGGGAGAAGCAGACTCTCTGCTGAGCAGGGAACCCGACGCACGGCCAGGACCCTGGGATCTGAGCCGAAGGCAGACGCTTAACTGACTGAGCCACCCGGGCGCCCCGAAATTCATTTCTTTTTAGATTTATTGGGCAAGTTCCACTTTGTTTCAAGTACAACCCTCTCAAAAGCTTAATGTACACGTGAGATTGGGGCACCAAGCAGAAGTGGGGGAAAGAGAGTCATTCGGTTATCCTGTTCAGCTCCTTTGTGTTCACGGGTGTGACTTGGGACACACCCCCGAGGTGCCGGAGTGGTGAGTGTGTGCCAGGGTGTCCTTGCTAGGGGGCAGACGCTGGTGGGAAATGCCGTGACCAGCACCTGCCCATGTGGAAATGAATTGAAGGAAGAGGAAAGGTGGAAGAAACCAGAAGTAGGCATTTGACATTAAGAGCAGTTAAAATGTAAAGTTGGAATTGATGTGATATTCCAGTACACTCCTTTGCAAAACACACACACACACACACACACACACACACTGAACAGCCTACACGTAGGCTCAGGTAGGATCAAATCCAGATGTGTGTGTGTCCCTCCCTCCCCTCCAGGTTAGTGAATTCTCTCCTCCTCTGGGTCTCTTTGGTGCCACCTTGTGGTAGGCCGAGTGCCGTGCAGATTGCGTCTCCCCCTGGCTCCTCGTTTGTTTTCTGAACAGTCCTCCACTGCAAGGCAAGGAGGTGTGGGGGGCAATGTGGGGCCGGAGGTGGCCTGCAGACGGGCTGGATGCTGCTCTCTCTCGTGGGACTTGTCCACTGCAGACGCATCGGCTGCCCCTCACCTGCAGCTCTTGGGTTCAAGCCCTGCAGTGGAAGGCTCTGGCGAGGCTTCTGTGGGTGAGGACAGTGAGAAACTTTCTTTTTTGTCCTCTAAGAAATAACCTGTCGAGTACAGCATCCTGCTGTGCGAGCTTTGTCACCATTGTATTCTCTTGTTTAATGTATGTTTGTTTGTTTGTTTATTTTTAAAAGATGTACCCATTTATTTGAGAGAGAAAGAGAGCATGAGCAGGGGAAGGGGCAGAAGGAGAGGGAGAGAGAGAATCCAGAAGCAGACTCACTTCTGAGCAGAGCCTGACATGACCACGTGGGGCTCAATCCCAGCACCCCGAGATCATGACCTGGGCTGAAACCAAGAGTCTGCTGCTTAACCTACTGAGCCCTCACGTGCCCCTTGGTTGATGTTTTATTTTTATTTTTATTTATTTATTTATTTATTTTTAAAGATTTTATTTATTTATTTGACAGAGACACAGTGAGAGCAGGATCACAAGCAGGGGGAATGGGAGGGGAGAAGCAGGCTTCCCGCCGAGCAGGGAGCCCGATGCGGGGCTCGATCCCAGGACCCTGGGACCATGACCTGAGCCGAAGGCAGACGCTTAACGACTGAGCCACCCAGGCGCCCCTTGGTTGATGTTTTAAATCATTTCTTTTAAACCTGAATTTGCACTGGTTGTAGCTGTTGGAGAATCTGTATTTAGAGTGCAGCCTTTATACTTGTTTGACATCACACTTTTTTTTTCTTCCTAAATCAGAGACATCTTATGTCTTCTGTTGAAAAAAATATCTCAGGAAGGAGCTTTCAAGGAACCAGTCAACCGTTGGGAGAGGCTCTGGTTGAGTTGTCTCCCTGTCCTCTTCCCACCCACTGAGCTCCTCTTTCCTCTCCTGCCCCTGAGAAATCCGGGAGCCACTCCCCCCCGCCCCCACCCCGCCAGGCTAATGAGATACAGTTGCAAGAAGGCTGCAGGAGGTGCTGCTAGTCTTCTGCGAAACTGACAGAAGAAGTATCACCTGATGATCCACTGATTGATAAAAATGAACATAATGCATGATGACCCTTATTCTAGGCGAAGATTCCAGTACTTTTGGTATTGCTTATTTGCTGATTTTCCAAACTGGAATCTGTTTTTCTTGTGTAGCTTCAAAATTTTTGAGTTAAAAATATATTTTAAAGGATAGCTTGCAGGGTCATGGGATTATGGGTGACTATTTGTCCTTTTATTTTCTAGAATGTTTTCGAGGGGAGCAGCACAGAGACTCAGGGAAACCAGTGTCTTAGTTCCCTGTTGCTGCTGT
Source organism: Mirounga leonina (assembly GCF_011800145.1). Taxonomy (NCBI): domain Eukaryota; kingdom Metazoa; phylum Chordata; class Mammalia; order Carnivora; family Phocidae; genus Mirounga; species Mirounga leonina. Next base: position 12,413,093 of record NW_023270854.1, on the reverse strand, counting down.
AGCATCTTACTGCAAATTGAGTGCCCGAACACAGTAAAAATGTATTATCTTATGGTTCTGGAGGTCAAAAGTCCAAAGTAGGTGTTGCACAGTTGCATGTTTTTCTGGAGGCTTTAGGGCAGAATCTGTTTCCTTGCCTTTTGCAGCTCCCAGAGGCTGTCTGCATTCCTTGGTCCATGGCCTTGCATCATTTTGACCTTTCCTTCTCTTGTCACATCTCCTTCTCTGACTCTGAGCCTCCTGCCTTCCTCTTATAAGGACCCAGTGATTACACTGAGCCCACCTGGATACTGCAGGAAATCTCCCCATCTCAAGATCCTTAATTCAGTCAGTCACATCTGCAAGGTCCCTGATGCCGAGCAAGATAACGGAGGTTTGGGAGATTCAACGTGGGTGTCTGGGGGGGAGCAGTTATTCTTGTGAGCACCCCCGGCATCCACCGACGGGTGCTCATGGCCAGATGACGTGACAGTGGGCGTGGCTAATGTGCCTCCGTGTTGTGCTTTCCATACAGACCTTCCCTGATGGAGGATCTCCATGAAGCAAATGGCAGGTTTGCCATCAACTTATTAAAAATGTTGGGTGAAGAGGACAGCTCCCGAAATGTGTTCTTCTCCCCTCTGAGCATCTCTTCTGCCCTGGCCATGGTCTTCATGGGGGCCAAAGGAAACACCGCCACCCAGATGTCCCAGGTATGCATGCTAGCATTCTGTCCCACAAGAAGTCCCCAAATTTCACCTTTGTTACATTTTAAGTTTTGGCTAACGTTATATATCAAATTGAAATGCAGCTGTTTGAATGGACTTGCTGTTAAATGGGTTCTTTCTAGTGTATGATTATGCACTAGAAGAAAGCAGCACAAGTGTGGACTTCGGTCTCTGGAATTATTGAGAGGGAATGTATAATCTGATTGATCTGAAACGGGTTCTGTGGGACCTGAGCTACAAACGAAGTAGTGACAAATACTTTAGGGAAGTTGTCTTTAACCTCTTTGTTATCTTAAGTTTCTTTGACAGTCTTGTGAGTGTCCCAGGACATTGCCAATGCACATGACCTCCCCATCGATAGCAGGGGTGCGTGGGAGCCCTCTGGAAGTGCCTCTGGCGGTGGTTTCTTCCAGCTTGCTGGAGGAGGGAGGCTTTGGACTGGGGCCATTGGGAGACAGAGGAACAACCTTAATTTCCGCTCCGACTTGACATGGAAGTCCCAGTCTGGTCTGCAGAACTTCTATGAAATTGCTGCTGAAGTATTTTCGGTTGATTTCTGCTCAGTCTCGTATTCCCTAGGTTGTGTTAGATTCATTCCAGCTACCTCTTTGCTCTGTTCTGTCTCTCTCCTGAGTTCTCACACCCGCCTTTCTCAGTGGGTTTACACCTGGGGGCGACATTGGCCACTGTCCCCACAGCTTGGTTGTCTGAGAGGTGCTACTGACATCTAGTGGGCAGAGGCCAGAAATGCTGCAAAATGTCTTAGAAGGCGCGGACTAGCCCCGGCCGCCAAGTGGCCCCAGATGTCAACTGTGTCCCGTGGAAAGGCGCTGTGGGAGGGTTAAACCAAAAGCCTTTCAAGATGGGATCCTTAGTGATTTTTCAGCACAGGGGTCGTTGGAGATAGCTCTTTGTGGGAGCAAGATGGCAGTGTTACAAGTCCGTGTCCTTGTCTGTTACCAGGTGCTTTGTTTGAACAGAGGCGGAGATATTCACCAAGGTTTCCGGTCACTTCTCACGGAGGTTAACAAATCTGGCACTCAGTACTTGCTCAGAACTGCCAACAGGCTCTTTGGAGAGAAGACGTGTGATTTCCTTCCCGTAAGTGGAACTCGCGCGTGGATGTTAAAAAAATGGCAAATAAGGTTGAAACTGCAGAAGAACAGAGATAAAGTATAATTCTGTTGCCTTGAAAATGTACTTAGAGTTGTACTTCTGTAATTATGATTTTGAATTTTATGATTGCCTCTGAATTATGTCCTTTTTAAAGCTGGTTTTTGTTTTTTTTTTTTTTTAAGATTTTATTTATTTGAGACAGAGAGAGAGAGCGCACAAGTGGGGAGGAGGGCCAGAGGGAGAGGGAGAAGCAGATTCCCCGCCAAGCAGGGAGCCCGATGTGGGGCTCGATCCCAGGACCCTGAGATCATGACCTGAGCCCAAGACCGACGCTTAACTGACTGAGCCACCCAGGCGCCCTTAAAGTTGTTTTTGATAGATCCCTCCCAGATATCAATCTCAGTATGTCCTTCTTCCTGCACCCAGACCTGCCTCTCCCCCTTGATCCGCTGTGCCTCAGTGACCACATCGTCCCATGTGTGTACATGGCTGTCCCCAGGCTCACCTCTGTTTGTTGGGCGGTTCCTGCAGAGCCCGTCTCTCAAGGCCTCTTAAATTTGTCCCCTCTTCTGAATCACCACCACCACTGCCTGGGTCCACACTCTCACCGGATCTTCTGCACCATTCTTTTAATTCTTTCCTGATGGATCTCTCCAGGTCCAGCCAGGTTCTTGCACACTACTGGCAGAATAGTCTCTGGAAAATTAAACTTGGGCCATAAAACTGAGGTTTTAAATCTGTGCACTTCCTATGTACTGAAGCATATAATTCTCAAGGTCCCCAGTCCAGTAAAAGCCTGCCGTCACGCAACGAGCGAGGGCCGAAAAAGTATGTCGCACACCATGCAGAGTGTTGCTAGCTCAGATTAATGAAGGGATCTGGGCAAACCCGGCCATCTTCCTGGCTGGCAGTTCCAAGGATTTTTCTGTGAGATGCAGATACATCCCTCCCCTGGCTGCTGTTGGGTGTGACCCCCTGGAGGTCGCCTGCTCTGGGCTTGAGTATCACTGGAGATAATTCTGGGTCTTCTAGGATGAGCACCAGTGGTCCCAGGAATCTTCCGGTTAACTGATGTTCATTTTTGAACATCAGCCTGATCTTTGAGGTTGGCCATTGGGGGGGTACTGGGGACACAAGGAGCCACCTTCCCATTTTCTCAGTTGCTTGGCTCCTCTTTCTGTCTACATTTTCTCTCTGCTGTAGAAGCTAAAATATTTGAGAACAGGAGATGGGCGGAGGATGGGAGCCAATTGCCAGGCACATTATATCTGACACCAAGTGTTTGTGAGGTGAGTTATCTTTGGGTTTTCATGTATTGGGTGCAGGCACTTCCTGACTGGACCCCAGCTGACATTCCAAGGCTCACCCGTTCCACTGTTTTCCCTGATCCGCGCCCCCCCCAGGACAGCGCCCCCAGGCCTGTCACATTCCCCTCCTGGGGGGACGCGTAGGATTTCTGGATCATCTGGTTCCACTAGGGAGCCTCTCGCTCATTCACAAAGCTCAGACACTGGGGTTGGTGGTGGTGGTACAAAAACGGGTCAAAGCGGAGTCCCTGGCACACAGACAGACCGTCAGACGGAAAATCAACCAGGAAGTCAGCGCGGAGCGGAAGTGTTCGACAGGGAGGCCCGGGGCGGTTCTGCGCATGCCCGGCAGCCACGGGCCGCGTTCCGGAAGCTGGCAGCTCTCGGCTCCCTGCGCGGCTTCTCGCGGCTTCTCCGCAGACCGTGACGCAGACCGTGACGCAGACCGTGACGCAAACCGTGACGCAGACCGTGAGCGGCCTCGGGCCGGCGGCGCGGGGTCGCCCCCGGGCTGCGGGCCGTGCGGTTTTTGTCCGTTGCGCGGATGCGTCTTCAAGTGCAGGAGGCCCCGTGCGGGCAGAGGTCGCGCTGGGAATGGTTCAGAGGGAAAGAAGGTGTTTCTCACGGGTGCGAACTTCGAGCGCACGCTCGGTCTCTTGTGTCCGTAGGCCTTTAGGGAATCCTGCCAGAAGTTCTACGAGGCCGAGCTGGAAGAGCTGCCCTTTGCTGCAGACACGGAAGGATGCCGGAGACGCATAAACGACTGGGTGACGCAGAGGACGGAGGGTGAGGCGTGTTCACTGCCTGGACTCGGCCCGTGGAAGGGGGGACAGCGGGGGGACAGCCGAGGCCGCGGGGGCGTGGCCTCCCGCGTGTCCCTCGGGCCCTGTAGCCAGTGGCCTGTTGGTGTGTGTTTGCTGGATTTCTAGGCCAGCAGCGCAATTCGCTTCCTTTTCTCGGGCTTACGAGGTCGCCGAGTGGTGATTTCTAAAAACCCCATAAACCTAGCGTAAGGATCTCAGACCCACTCCCCTCCCGACTGTGCTGGAAAGTCCCCGAAAAAGGCGTGCTGTTTGGGGGCCCATCAGTCTTCTATCTGAGGGGAGGGGTCGGGGTGGGGGAGCCCTCATCATTCAGTTTAGCTGCGGCCGACTGAGACACTGGGCAGCAGTTCCCCTTATCTCCCTGTATAAGTGGTGATGAGGGCAGCTGGTTTTATCTGCAGGCCTCTCCCTCCTTTGTCCTGGGGCTGAGGCTGAGTTTGCGTTCAGAGCGTGATCTTTGCCGCGGAGTCTGGAAATGCAGTTCCCGCGGAGCCTAAGGCCTCCCCTGTCCAGACCACGCTCTGTCTTACCAGGAATATTTCCGCCAGTGCTTGACTAGAGTACAGAGAAGGGCGTGCTTTCAAGCACTCGGAGTACCTAACACAATTGAGAGACTTCCAGAAGTATGTGGGGGTGGGGGGCAGGGAGGGCGTTAAATGACTTATTTCTTCTGTGCCCACCCAGCGCGCGTTAGGGTGCACCTGCTGTGTGTCCGGCAGCGGCAGGGCCCACGATTGTACTGAAAGCCAATAAAATAATGGCTGTTGGCAGGGCAGAGCCTTCCACGTTTTCCTACGTCGTATGTGCAGTGGTCTCTTGTTCTCCAGTCGATCCAGCAGTACTGGGTCACTCAGGGAAGCCAGAAGCTTCTCTCTACATCACCCTCCCTACATCACTCACTTCCTCTTCATCAGATTGACTGCCAGCATGTTTCCCCCAAATATCAGAGCCGTAGGGAATATTGGGGACCACCTTGTCGCCAGTCTCATTGGAGAACTCAGTCTGGGTCCCTTTATTGTACCCCTGAATTCCTTCCCCCATTCTCTGCCTTCAGGAGGACTGCCTTACCCGTTTACAGGTGCATATTCCTTCATCCTTCAGAAGCTTCTCCTCACCTAAATGAGATCTGAAGGTTGGCGTGGAGCAATGATTCTCCGCCAGAATCAGCCCCTAGGTGACATTTGCCAATGGCTGAAGACGTTTTGGTTGTCCCAGCTGGGGAGATGCTACTGGTGGGACATCCTACAATGCACAGGACGTTCCCCACAGCAAAGAATGATCTGGCGGGAAATGCCAGCAGCAGCGTGGTTGAAAAATCATGGCACCAAGGTTGGGCAGTTTACAATGAGAAGCAAGACTCTTGTCTCAGTTCAGCCACTTGGAACCTATGTGACCTTGGCGAAATGTCAGCCAAATGCTCTGACCTAAATTTCTACATCTATAAATTGAGGGCAAAATGAGAGTTGACCTGCCCGCTTCAAGATTGCTGTGTAGGGACGAGCAGGGTGGATATGCCACAGGGTGTGAGTGCTCGGCATTGCATCCCATCACCCTGTTCCTCAGGCCTCCGGGAAGACCGGATTCCAGCCTGGTTCAGCCATGCCGAGCTTCAGATGTCAGGAGCGTTGTTGTTGTAAAAGAATGTTTATTCCTCTCCCCTCTTCCCCAGATGGCTATAAACTTCTCTGATATGCTTGGCAGGTAAGATTTCAGAGATCCTGGGTGCTGGGACAGTTGATCCGCTGACTAAGCTGGTTCTCGTGAATGCCATCTATTTCAACGGAAAGTGGAATGAACAGTTTGACAGAAAGCACACAAGGGGTATGCCCTTCAAAATCAACCAGGTAGGGAAATATTTTTCGGGGGTACTGCTAACTTTCTTAAGAAAGTAATGTGCTGGGAAAGATTGTGAATGAATGGAAAAAATAATGTATTTCATACTATATTTCTCAATGAATTTCACACCCCTTCTATATCTTTTATTGGAGAGGGGAAGAGAGAAGCTAAAATCATTTTTATATTGATAGTTTTGTGTTTGCATCCTATGTCAAACTGATTCTTCTCCCTTTGGCCATATTATTTGGATTGAAAGAAAATTTCTTCTAACCCTTGGTATTATGTTTGTGTTGACACTCTGTGTTTACCCAGACACGTTCTTACAATGTCAGTGCCAACTATGCCTGTAGATTGCCTTATAACTCCTAGCTATATAGTTCTGAACACAAGAAAAAAAAGGGTTAGCAGATGTTCAGGCTAACTTTGTCTTTATTTTTGGATCTTTTTAAATAATTGTATATAAGGTGTGTGAGATGATGATTGGATATAATTCACATAGGGAAATAATTGCTTTGGTCGAGCCAGTTAGCATACACTTTCCTCACGTGGTTATCGTGTTACTTTTGTGATGAGAGCACCTGAAATCTACTCTCTTAGCAAATTTCCAGTATTCACTACAGTATTCGTAACTGTGGTCATCATGCTGGGTGTCAGACCTCTAGACTTAAAGCCTGACTTTAACAACACTTTTGTCCCTTCACTTTTGGGTATGATGATGGTTGGCATCAGTAGCAATTAGCTTGAAATTTGGCTTCCATCAGCTTGATGATAGCATATCGCACACAGATTTATTTATTTATTTATTTAAAAGATTTTATTTATTTGACACAGAGAGAGCGACAGCGAGAGAGGGAACACAAGCCGGGGGAGTGGGAGAGGGAGAAGCAGGCCTCCCGCAGAGCAGGGAGCCCGATGCGGGGCTCGATCCCAGGACCCTGGGATCATGACCTGAGCCAAAGGCAGATGCTTAACCACTGAGCCACCCAGGCGCCCCTCGCACACAGATTTAAAAGTCTAGAATACATTTGATGCAAGCTTTAGAAATGGTGGACATTACAAATCCTGTCAAGGTCCTCTCTCCAAGAAAACCAAAGCCATGAAGCCAGTTATATAATTGAGCAACTTTTCAGAATAAAAATATAAGTCTCTATGGTCTATCCATCTTTTCCAACCGCATCCTTCAGCCTCCAAACCTGAATATTGGTTAATTCTCCCCTTAACTTGGATAAATAAACTTTAATTATAAGGTCCCTGGGAGTACTCTTCTCTAATGCATCTTCTCAGAAGTGAAAAACACAACTTCTTCCAAAAATAATGTAGGGTTTTATGTCTACGTTCGTCAGTTTTATTCTCTCCCACCTGATAATAGTTGATCTGCTGGGACAAGAGCATGTGGTATTCAATAGTAATATGTAGGGGCGCCTGGGTGGCTCAGTTGTTAAGCGTCTGCCTTCGGCTCAGGTCATGATCCCAGGGTCCTGGGATCGAGCCCTGCATCGGGCTCCCTGCTCTGCGGGAAGCCTGCTTCTCCCTCTCCCACTCCCCCTGCTTGTGTTCCCTCGCTCGCTGTCTCTCTCTCTCTCTCCCTTTGTGTCATATAATAAAATCTTAAAAAAAAATACTAATATATAATAATGAGGTTTGGCATCTATCAGCATAATGCGCAGAAATAGCAATTCTCTTCCATGGACCTAGAGGTTCTGCAGATGAGATTTATCTCCTTTTTCCTAAGCCCTGCTCATTTTTCAGTGATCTGCTTTTAATTCCGTATTTTTCATTAGGAGAAAAAGACCGTGCAGATGATGTTTAAGCTCGCTAAATTTAACCTGGGGTATGTGGATGAGGTGCACGCTCAGGTACTGGAGCTGCCGTACGTGGGGCAGGAGCTGAGCATGGTCATCGTCCTTCCGGATGACAACGCCGATCTCGCCTTGGTAAGCCTTGGCCAGTGCGTCTGAGCGTCTGTGGAGACGGCCTGAGCGCATTTCTCTGTGTCCGTCTGTCAGGTAGCACATGAGGAATTTCCAGTTGAGGGTTGTTAGGAGTCCTGGGCGAACAGCATCTCCTGTCTGGAGTGACCTTGTGTTTGCTTTTCTGCTGAGCATGTATCCAGGAGTGGATTTGGTGGTGAGGACCCATTCTCAGGAAGCGAGGTGAGGCTTCCAAAATTATCAGAACACTCTGCTTTACTCTGAAAGAGGGGCTAGTCGAGTCCCAGGAATTATTGAACAAAAAAGTACTAGGCAAGGAGAGTACTTGCCATATTGAGAAACAGTAACATGCGTAGGAATCCGCTGGGTGGCTTGTTAAAAGGCAGTTTTTGATTCAGGGGGCGATGGCCTGAGAGTTTGCATTTCTGATGAGATTCCAGGTGATGCAGATGCTGCTGGTCAGGGACCACACTTTGGGTAGCAGGTGTCTCAAGGACAGGTGAAGAATTTTTCTTGGACAGGAGGAGAGGGCCTTCTTCCCATGACAGAAAAGGAACAAAGTTCAGGGTGGGAGAAAGTAAATTTGTAAGGAGGTCAGGACGAGTAGTGGGCTTGTTACCCAGCTGTCTGGGGGTGGGGAACAACTCATTTCTGGCGTCTGGCTGAGTTCAGGCGACTGAGGGTTTAACAGTGGACTCTTGCCAGAGATAGAGTCCAGCTCCAGTACACCTGTGTGCAGGACGCTGAGGGTGGGGCTGCCTGGTGTCCCTGGTTTCTCCGTGGAACCGGAAAGCTATTGGCCTAAGTCAAAGGTGAGCTCTGTCATGGCTACTCAAGAAGAAGATGAGGAGAGTCTGGGAATTCGAGCTAATGTCCACACAGCCGTCGCTGGAGAGGAACATTCGCCTGGGCTCCAGGTGGCGAAGAAAAGAGGGAGAAGCAGTGGAAGCTTCTTCCTTTTTTTCACTGTGGACACACAGACCGAGTGATGGGTCTTGGAGGCTTTGAGGCGAACGCCAGGGCAGGCGGAAGATGAACAAGAATGCCAGAAGCCACAGTGTTGTCGAATTCTCCATTTCTGTGCTCCCCTCCCCGGAAGCCATGTCTTCCTTCCTGTTTGGAGGATCCCTGATTTTCCTGCTCTCGCCCATCAGAGTTCTGAGCCATGCTCTCTTTTTTGTCAAACAGTCTGTGATTCATACTAATGTGCATCACATGGATACAATCACTTGGTTATGAGAACTTTCCAAACTAAAAAACATTTGAAATGAGTTTGGTATAGATAGTTTAAAAAAAAAAAGCATCTCCCCTCTCTAAGTGTTTTTTAGCTATTTTTCCTCTTATATCCATAAAACAGTGGAAAAGATGAGAATTTGAGGGAAAATGTTGGTGTGGTACAGGAAATCTCTGTAGATTTTCTTGGACAGTGTCATGGAGGGGAGAGGGGCTGAGTGGGCAGGAGAGCACCAGGCTGTTGTCCATTTTAAGATTCGACTCCTCCTTATTTCAGGTGGAAAAAGCCCTAACATACGAGAAGTTCAGAGCCTGGACAAATCCAGAAAAGATGACTAAGGATAAAGTTCACGTTTTCCTTCCCCGATTGAAGCTGGAGGAGAGTTACGACTTGGAGTCTTTTCTCCGAAGTTTAGGTATGACTGATGCGTTTGAGGAAGCCAAGGCAGACTTTTCTGGAATGTCGGCGAAGAAGAACGTGCCCATGTCCAAGGTGGCGCACAAGTGCTTTGTAGAAGTGAACGAAGAGGGCACGGAGGCGGCGGGGGCCACAGCCGTGGTCAGGAACGCTCGAAGCAGCAGACCCGAACCAAGGTTTTGCGCAGACCACCCCTTCCTTTTCTTCATCACACACCACAGCACCAAGAGCATTTTGTTCTGTGGCAGGTTCTGCTCCCCATAAGGAGGTGCACTTGCTGTAAACACTCCTTTCGCTTCTGCCCACCTGCCTTAATGCAGATTCCTGTGACCAAACTGGTAGGATGCTTTGAATGCCCAAATAAAGCGTGTGCTCCTGGGAAGTCTGTGTGAATGTCCTGACCGAATATTCCACGGCCACTGAGAGACGCATCACACGTGCACAGTTTGGGGCCGAGAAGGCTGTGCTTGTTCGGGGGCTTCGGTCAGCTCCTCTTTCTCATCGACTCTGCTCTCACCTGCCTATCAGAGGACGGCCTGCTCCTCACTGTCTGTTCTTACTGTTTGCGGGCGTCTTGCGGAGCATGTCTGGGATTCACAGACCAGCCCTCCCTGCGCGTTCCCATCCTGCAGTGACCTCAGGGCTCTGCCCACTTCCCCTCCCGGGTTCCCGGGGAGAGGCTAGAGCCCAACCCCACTGCACACACAGCCAGAGGCGAACACCACGGGGGAAAGCCTGCAGCCACCCAGGCTCACAGCCGAGATGAAGTGTCTCTGCCCCGGCAGGATCACACAGACCGCCCTGCGGGTCCCACGTCTCACACAGGCCCCCAGGAAGACGACTCCTTCACATCCTCTTGCCATAAACCTTCAGGCCTGCGCTAGGAGGCCGAGCTCTGAACGTGCCACGTAGTCCCCTCCATTCCCTTTTCATCGGAAGCTGCCCCCGCCCCCCACCCCGGGACCTTCATGTGAAGCAGCTGTCAGGACAGCGTCCCTCTACTTAACCACATACGCCCACGTTGTGCTTACGCACGGCCCTCCCTGCAGTATTTTTTTGACTTAGAAAAGGATTTGTATTGTGGTGGCAACTTGGAAACTATTGAAAAGTACTAGAGAACACTGAAGTCACCCACAATTTTACCACTATGAAATCACTATTTTTTTTTTTAAAGATTTTATTTATATGACAGAGCACAAGCAGGGGGAGAAGCAGGCTCCCCACTGAGCAGGGAGCCCGATGCAGGACTCGATCCCAGGACCCCCAGATCATGACCTGAGCCTAAGGCAGATGCTTAACAACTGAGCCACCCAGGCGCCCCTGAAATCCCTATCAATGATGTATATCCTTCCCAATTCTATGTATGCAAATACAAACATATTTTAGCACAAGTTAATCATAGACTTCTGTAGCTATTTCTACCCTTACTTGCCATAAACTCTCCTCAAGGTAGTTATCTATGTCATCAATTTGATGTGTCAAATTGTATGGCTCTCTATATTTTCTACTATTAGATCTACTTTTAGACAATTTAGGTAATTAAAATTACATACTATACTCTTATGAATGTACTAAATATTTGCTCACATCCTGCATATTTTAAAAGAAATACTCCTAATAATTGTACTGTCAAGATAAAAGTTGGGCACATTTTGAGACTTCTTCCAAATTGGTCTCCAGAAAGTTGTCCTGGTTTATAACCTCCCCCCACCAAAATACATGACTATTTACATTACCGCTAACTGCTGCTGGCCATTTTTTTTTTTTTTAATGAGTGGTTATTCCTGACTCTGTTTTGGATTCACAGTTCACAGTTACTTGAACCATTCATATTCAAGTTCTTACTTAAAGTTCATCAAGCTAGAATATGTTTTCTGTTAGGCCATATTCATTTCAGGGACCCTACTTTCTGAAGAAGACTTGGCCAAAAGTGAATCCACAGGGCTAGAAAGCCTGCATCTTTTAGTTTTAATCTCATATCCACCTCTTACTTAAAAAAAGTCTACACCTTTATTGAGGTATAATTTATACAGAATAAACTTTACATATTTAACATGTACAGTTTGGTAAATTTTGACACATGCATACCCATGAAACCAAACCAAGGAACCAGTGGGCAGGTACCAGGCCATGGGAGGTCGGTCAGACAGCCCTCTGCAGTCTGAACACTGACCATGAGCTAAGGACACCTGTCAACCTTTACTCAGACCTCTTGGCTTTCCAAATAAAGGAGACTGGGGTTCAGGCTGAGATCTCTCTGTCCCCGGAGGGGACCAGAAGCAGTATGTCAAGGTCAGGGTTCAGTGATCTCAAAATCTCTGGGCCGGGGGTAGCTCAGGAGTTCTCTAGTGAAGTAGAAATGTTCTATACAGCTGAAACCTGGCCCAGATGGGGGTCTCAAAACTGCAAAGGTCCTAGGAGGGCCCCTCTGCATCCCAGGCCATAACACCCGAGGAACTAATACGAAAGTGATTATGATAACAGGACCCACTTCATAGAGTTGTTGAGAGGACTTAATGGGTACATAAAGAGGTTGGAACAATGCCTGGTGTAGCAGTACCCAGCATGTAATTGGTTAACTATCATTTTAGACAAGGCTCAATTGCATTTTCATACATTTAAAAAGCAATAGCTAGAAAACGTAGTTAATTTTGAATTAAAAAATATAATGTTCTCAGTAACAATAACTTGAGATAAGCAAGCCTGTTGTGTTGAAAATTAAGAAATGCTATTGAAAGTCATTAAACATGGCCAAAGGAAAGGGAGATATTTCATATCATGAATAGAGAGACCTGGAGTTGAAAAGTCATCAGTTTTCCCTTACCTGTCCTATAGATGTAATGTAATTCCAATCCAAATTCCAGCGATGTTTTCTGTGGAACTTGACAAGTATATTCATTTAAAAATTTATAGGAATAAGCAAAGGGCCAGAAATACCCAGCACACTTCTAAAGAAAAAAATCATGTTGCAGAGTTCTGCTCTACCAGATATTGAAGCTTATTATAAAGTTTTAATAATATAGTGTGGTGTTTTCACAGGGATAGACCAACAGATTAATGGTACCAAAGAGAGCCCAGAAGCGTACTCATTCATATATTAAAATGGGAAATGGGACAGAACTGGCATTAGAGGTCATTAGGGAAATGATAACCTAATACAGTATGCTGAGACAACTTCCTTATAGAAAAGGAAACAGTTAATTACTGAGAGATTAAATACCAAAATATGAAAATCAAATTTTATAAGTTTTACAAGAAAATATAGCAGAATATTTTGTGACTTTAGGGAAGGGAAAGATATCTTAATATATAAAAAGCAAAATAAGGCAAACAATTGACAAAATCAACTACATTAAAATACATGCACTTTAAAATACATTTAAAATATACCATAAAAATTATAAAAATATAAGCTCAAGCCAGGAGATGAGGATTTAACACATTTAACCATTAAAAGATAAATATCCAAAACAAAGTATTTTCATCAAAGAGTCTGTAAGAAAATGGCAAGCCAATGGAAAAATGGGTAAAGACTTGAAGAGCTACTTCACAAAGAAGAAAACAGAAAAGGTCAATAAATATATGAAAAGATGCTCAATATCATTAATGAAAGAAAGCAAATTAAAGTAGAAATAAGAGCTCAGAGGGAAGTGCAACCATGGATGAAGGGCGGAGCAATGTTGTTGGTTTTGGAAGATGGAGGAAAAGGGCCTGAGCCAAGGAATGTGAATGGAGAAGCTGAAGAAGGCAGGGAAATGGATTCTGCCCTAGAGTCTCCAGAGAGGAGCATGGCCCCGTGGGCACCCTGATTCTAGTCCACTGAGACCTGCCTTGGACTTCTGACCAGCAGAGCTCTGACATCATGAACTCATGCTTAGAGCTTATAATAATTCGTTACAGCATCGACAAGAAACTAATAAAGTAATTCAGCACAGATGCTTTTCTTCTGCAAATGATAGAAACACATTTCTGTCTAACTTAAGAAAAAAGCAATTTATTATCTCGTCTCAAGCTTAAAAAAGTACCTGAGGAATAACTAGGACCGTAGACTCAAGTGTCTTAGGCTCACTCTCCATTTCCAGCTTTGTTGTTTCTCTGAGTGTTAGCTTCCTTCTCTTTCCCCACAGAACTTGAGGTGGATCTCCACCCCTTTACCCATCAACCATTGTCTTGGATTGACCCTTTTGTCATTTAGTTATCATAGAACAAACAACAAGGACAAAGGAGCTAGGACGGACTGACATCCTAGCTCCTTGCAAAACTGTACGGATGAACGAAAGGAACTTATAATATGAAGCTTGGAAGAGCGTCAGGTGTCTGTTTTCTATCAACCTGCTTTGGCCTTAATTGAGCAGTGATAAGTCTTAGTTCTTGGCTTCCTTCCATCAAAGACAAACACAACTAGAAAAAATTAATTTAAAATACATTGATCTGGTTATTTAAAAGCATTTGGACCAACAAAATTATCACAAGCAAAGCTCACCTACTCTGTTGGTTTTCTCTTGTTGCCTTGATGGGTTACCCGTGACTCAGAGGCTTGAGCAACGTGATTTGTTGTCTCCCAATTCACGGTTCAGTAGGTCAGTAGACTTGGCTGTGCCCAGTCTTACAAGGTCAAAGTCAGAGCGCCAGCAGGGCTGCCTCCCTCCTTTGAGGCGGCTCTGAGGTAGACTCCATTTCATGGACATTCAAGTTACTGGCAGCATTGAGCTCTACATGGTTGTAGGTACAAAGTTCCTGTTTCCTTCTTAGCGGTCACTGGGGTCTTTCTCCTTCTTCCATTTTCCAAGCCAGCGATAGAAGTCCAGTCCATCTTATGCTTTTGTAGGGTAGGAAAACTTGACCTCCACCCATCTTAGGTTTTCACTGAGACTCTTTAACAAAAAGACAGATTAGCAAGAGAAAAACAGCTCACTAATGCATGCATTTGTATATACTATGACCAGATATCCCACTCCTGCTTCGCTACTAGAGAAACGAAATGTTCAAAAGACATGTGAAATAATGCTCAGAGCAATATTGTTTCTCATGGCAAGAAAAAACGTTGAAAAAACCCCCTAGGAAAAATGCTGAATTATTAAAATGAATAAATTATGTTGTATTCATACAATGGAATCAGGGTCATCACCTTGCTTAGCTCTGGGGCACTTTTCACATTGTTAGCACCTTTCATATAGATTGTAATGTACTGGTGTCTTTCGGAGGTTGTACAAATTTGTATGGAATACCATATATTGGGAAAAATGAATTAATCACAGCTATCAGCATAAAATATAATGCAGAGCAAAAATAAAAGGTGTCAGTTGCATTTGCACAAAGTTAAACAGTAAGCAAACTGATCATGATGCTGTTAAGATATATATACATCTACATGTATATATAAAGCTATAAAAATACAGGAATTTTTAATGCAAAATACAGGATACTATTAAATTCAGGGCAGGGAAAGAATGTGATCAGTTAGGTCAACAGGAAGCTTCAAAGTTATTCATGATACTCAGTTTCTTAAGCCAAATAGTGGATATTAGATGTTTATTAAATTTACTATTAACCTTTAAATATATCCATTGGTATCTCTGTTGGGTTGTATGCATGATACATTTCACAGTAAAAAGAAATTTAACCAAAGAATGGAGAAATCATGGTATAATATAGTGTGATAAAAATGCAGTTAGCTAAGAAAATAGGACTAACTGTTAAGTTTAATAATCAAACTAAATGTAACTTCCCTATTAAAAGACAAAAATCTTTCAGATTGAACATAAAGAACAGTATTTTGCAAAATGTGGTTTTCAATAATCATATCTCAAATAAAGTGACGTAAAATGAGCAAAGATATATCAGGCAAATTTAAACAAAAGGACAGTAGGTGTCAAGCTATCAATCTCAGAAAAACTAGACTTTAAGGAAATGAATTGAAAGGAAGAAATGCTGTCATTTGATACAGAAAAGGAAACAATTCACAGTGAAGATAAATTTAAACTTCAACGTGCCTCTTTCAATACTGGACAAATGAACACAGAAAAACAAATAATAAAAACTAGACGAAAAAGCTCAATATTACACTGTACTTCACACGAAGAGCCAGTTTTGTACATCTTTACATTTCCGAAAGTAAGATGTGTCTGGATGTCATTATCATTCTGTACCTGTTTTTAGTCGTAGTTTTTATCTTTTTCACGTCAAGTTATTGGTGCTATATGTGTTGCATATAGTTGCCATTAATTTTTGAAGATTATGTTACTACTTGGCACGAAAAAATTACTGTGAATGCCAAAAATTATTAAAGTGGAACTGTGATGTGAAATCTGATTTTAGAGAAGTGATTCCTTATGTTTGGTGGAATGAGTAAAAATCCCCTATTCTGTTGCAAAGCAGTGACCACAATTTATAAAACCTAAGGAAGGGCAAGTAGAAGAAGCTGTGCTATAGGATTACCCATCAGCTGCTGACATCGAAGCTTGCAGAAAGGGTGTCAGCAGCCCGGAAGAGAATCCTAAAGACACTAGCTAGTGCTCTGTCTGCTCACGGTTGGTGGGGTTTGGTAATGGCCACATACCAAAGTTTCTGATGGCGCAATAAACAACACCGTGACAAAAGACCACGAACATCTATGCTTTTAAGCCCCATAACTATTTAAAGAGTCAAATTCTGAACAGGCTTCAAGGTTATTTTGTAATTTATTTTGCAAATATCTGATTTTATGTTTGAACAAGAAATAATAAAATACACATCTAAATACACCTAAAAGAACTCTCAACATTGTTGTAAAATAAAAATTCAAGTGAAATAAGTTATTGTATCCTAATGCGATTGGCACAGCCTTTATTTCCTTAGCAATACATGAAATAATAATGCATTTTAGAGCTGAGATCATTTTGGAATTGATGAATTGTGGTACAATTGATGTGATTATTTCTTCCTTTCCTATCTTCCTGTCTAGAGGACATCAACATCTAGTGTTGAACTCTCTGAATTGATCACGGACAGCTCAACTTTTCTGTTTTCCATTCTTAAAACCAGAGAGATTTCCTGAATATTTTATCCTAGTCCCTCTATTGATTTTTTTTGGGTAATTATGTTTTAAATTTCACAAACGTTCTAGCCTTTTGATAACTTCTTTTTCATATGGGTCTGTGTGTGTGTGCGCGCATGCGAGTCTGCGTGATGAATTCTTGAATTAGCGAACAATACTAATTGGAATTTGTAATATTCTTGTCTAAATTGTTTCCTCCTGTTCTTTCTATATTAAACCAAGGATATTCTTTAAAGCTCGTTGTAAAGTTTGTCCATTCCTATCCAGCAATGTATAATTTTGATTATTGGCAACTCATTTCAGTCATCTCTACTGTTATATGTGTCTAGGTAAATCTATTTCCTCAGTAGCCCTCCCTTTAAAAAGTGTGCTTAGTTGAGAGGCCTCATGTTTGTGGAAAAGTGTCCCAACTTGCATCTGTCCCAGAGAACATACAGGCAGAGAAGCCTGGCCTGGCTGCCCCGTTTCCCACCGACTCCACTCTCCTGCCTCCTACCTTAACTCTCAAAGTTCAGAATCAGACGAGTTCTCTTGGACTCTAGGGTCCATATTAAAATCTCTCTCAGGCCAGATTTTCAACATTTCTTTACAAAGAAGTTCACACTATTCTGTATGCCCCAGAGAGCAGTTCTAGAATGCCCATCACTTCGTAGCAGGAAAGTGGGGGACAGCTGCAACCCCTGGAGCTCCGTCTCCCTCGGCCGCCTCTCCCTCATTATCCGCTGACTCACATACCGAGCCTGTCTGGGCTAGTCTGTATGTGGCTCATGAGCACAGTGCAGAGTGGATCAAAGACAGCGAGGCCCATTCGAGGTCCCAGCATCTGGTGACCTTGACCTTCAGCCCGGATCGGGGCCACCTCAATAACTGGGCAAAGATGGCTTTGCAGAGCGAAGACTCCAGAGATTGGCTCCATGGATGGAGAGGAAACATTGCCAACAGTTCAGAAGTTACTAACGAATTATATGACCTTGAGCAAGTTATTTAGAGTCCTCTGAGTTCAGTCTCCTCCTTTGTAACGGGAAAGGGTTTGCCCAGACGATCCCTAAGTACCTTCCACCTCTAATGTTGTCTAATAAGCACGCAGCCCAAGACTACTCGGGGCCATGCGCTTTACTTTCTTCATTGAGATTTTTCATTACTTTGTAAGCTTTTGTTATTTCAAAGATGACTCTCGTTGTTAGAAATCTAAGTTGGCTCTAGTGTGCTTGTTATATCGACACATTTTTCATTTCACTTAAAGACCTTGATGACAGTTTTCTAGAGAGAGCATGGCAAAATAAAACCATGTTTTCTGTTCTAACATTTGTTTCATCTTCATCTTTTGTCAGCGGAAATATTGCTATTTGTCATTTCAACATTTTCCAGTGACACTTCTTTCCTCATCTGGGGCCTTTGAAGTTTCTCTCAACAGGATGAAGGCCTTTGCTGACAGTTCTCCAAGCCTGCTCCTAACAGAGAAAGGGGTTCCGGCAAGCCTGCTCATGTGCTAATCAAGGTCTCTGGGCAGTCTCCCACTCTTTCTGATAAATAGAGACGCATTCAATTAGAGGACCAGGGCTTGGAGGAGAAAAACTGCCTGGGGCTTAGTCTCCTGTTGCTTTAGTGTTGCTGTTTGGAAGTAAGCTTATTTATATTCGACAGACCCTAAATGCATCTTCCCCAGGAGAGGCTTGGGGGTCCTGGGCCTGGAGGCAGAAGGGACAGCCGACCTGGTTATCGCTTCCTGACAAGCACAGCTGGTGAGCGAAGCAGGCCATTAGAGTCCTTCAGCATCAGGACGCCTTGCTGATCCAATGGGTCACAAAGTGTTCCAGAAGGTGCACAGAGAAAGCTTTCTAGCTGCTTCCACTTAGGTCATCTCTCCCCAGATGCTGAACTGGGGCAACTGTATTTTCTGAGTAACAGGTTTGAAATCAGGTTTTTTTCCTGGTTTGAACTCAGGAGTGTTCTGGTTGAAATCAGGTTTGTTCGGTTTGAAATCAAGTTTGTTCTAGAACACCCAGAACCTCCGATACTTCTGCTTTCAAGGGGAGATTGAAGTAAGGATAATTTTCTTACCTTTCGGTAGAGAGCAGAGAGAAAGGGGTAAACAAATTTTGTTATTGGTAAGGGTGACAAGTGATTAAGAAGTGATTTATTAGAAAGTCAGAGAGAGGTCGCCTGGGTGGCTCAGTCTGTTAAGCATCTGCCTTCGGCTCAGGTCATGATCCCAGGGTCCTGGGATCGAGTCCTGCATCGGCCTCCCTGCTTGGCGAGGAGTCTGCTTCTCCCTCTCCCTCTGCTCCTTCCCCTGCATGTGCTCTTCCTCAGTCTGTCTCTCTCAAATAAATAAATAAAATTTTTATTAAAAAAAAGAAAGCAAGCAAGTCACA
The DNA here is from genome assembly GCF_011800145.1 of Mirounga leonina. Classification (NCBI taxonomy): domain Eukaryota; kingdom Metazoa; phylum Chordata; class Mammalia; order Carnivora; family Phocidae; genus Mirounga; species Mirounga leonina. Next base: position 12,394,310 of record NW_023270854.1, on the reverse strand, counting down.
GAGATTCAGCATTTGAATAGGGAGGGATTTTAGGACTAATCTAAATGCTACCTCTGTTCTATGGCATCTAAGACCCAGAAAGTTTGTATGCCTTGCCCATCACACTGCCTTACACATTATAGCAGTTTATTAAACAGTTTTGGATTAAGTGTCCGGTAATACAAATCCAGGTCATGACAGCCCTCAATTATGGGGTGTGGAGGAAGCACAGGAAGTGTGAGAGCCCCGGAAGAGTCTCTGATGTTTACCACTCCTCCTTTCCCATGGCTCGTTCTGAGCCTTGCTCTAGATCGTGAGACTTTCACCTTTAGAAATAGTAACAGAGAGCTGTTTTTGCACCTCTTTGTCTGTTTATAGAACAGACACAACAGGAGAAACCTGACCAGCATCCCTGATTTCCACCTCTCTGGTGCCCCCACATTCAATCAATCCAATACCCTGCACTGCACCTGCCGTCCTCCCAGCCCTTCCTTAGTTCCTCTGCTCCAGGCTCATCCCCTCCTTCCCCAATGGAATCCTTAAACTGTTATTAGGGTCATAATTTTAAAAAAAGTAAACACTTCCATACCATTCCCCACTTTTCAGGGCCTTCATGATAAAATCCAATCTTGTTCAAGTGACATGGCCTTTTATGATCTGTCCTCTCACGACTTCGTTATTCGCATTGCTTCCCATTCTCTCTCACGTGTACGTGAACCCCGTGATCGGATTTATATTCTGTGCTTCATCATATCCTTGCATCTGTGGATGTTGGCCAAACAGGGTGTTTCCTCTCTGCTTCTGGCCATCATATACTCGCCCACTGGAGCACTTTGCAACCTGGAGGGCCTGGCAGGGGGTCCCCAGGTAAAGGTGAGACCAGAGGAGCCCGGCTCTCTGAACGTGATAACGAGTCCTTCTATAACCAGGCTCCCCTCATACCAATGAGTTTAGGTCTCCCCATTTTAGAGATGGGAGGAGAACTTACTAATGAGAGATGTTAAATAATGGGCTGCAAATCCTATACCTAATAAGCAGTAAAGAAGGATCTGCTGTTACTCAATTAACCTTCCCATCGTAGCACTCATCATGAGGGGCAGCAGCTAACCCTGCAGAATGCATAACACCCGCCTCCTCCTGATTTCCAAGAAGACAAGCTACATTAATTACGCTCATTTCTATACTGATCATGGTGGCCCCTATCGAATTTTCTTTTTGACTTTGAGTCTGGGCTGGAGACAAAATTTTCAATGTAGAAGCACTGGTGATAATTATAATTGAAAAAACTCCATCCATTTAGAGCCAGATTACAGATTATGCTGGTCACGACAACCATATTGCCCCGTAATTTCTCTCAGATGTTTAAAAAAGTCTAAAAACATTTCCAACATGGTACCACTTGGTGTCGCTATGAGTCTGTATGTAGTTGACTGACAAGCTATTTCCTTTTCATGAACTGTAGACAAATGACAACTTGTTTATTTTGAAGAAGAACTTCCGGGCTAAACTGGAATAGACCTATCAGAATTCAACTAAAATTCTGGATTTTCAATTTTATTTTTCAAAACTTAATGTTATGCAACTTTGGGTTTATTTCAGTGGACATACTCCAACAAACAAATCTCATATTAAAAATAAAAAGCCTCCTCTTGGTGCACTGAACAGAAATAACAGAACCAGAAGGAAGCCCTTAAAATATTGTCAAGGGCAAATCAATGCAAAGTGAATGGAATTTTTAGAATTGATTTCTTACAATTAGTAATCTGATTATTAGTGCCACTCTGGTTTTATTGTGCTGGGGATGCTGGAGGCACTTGGGGCCATTGAAATGGGTAAGACAAATAATATTGATCGAATATTTGTGGCGTGAAGACATTGTGTTAAATGATTTATAAAATCTATAAAGTGTATAAAGTCTAATCATCTTCATCACTGCGACCATTTAAATGCTTTACTTTTATGTAACGCTTTGCAGCGTGCAAGACACTTTATCTTAACGACTCCCATGAGGCAGAGGGCAAATGTCAAAAATTACTCAGGGAAACCATTAGAAATAAAGGAAAGATGGGGGAAGCATCTGTGAGTTACCTATAAAAGTATATCAGCGTTTATTAGACACATCTTGATATTGGACCACATGTTTTCCATAGTACTTGCGGAGGTCATTAGCTTTCTTCATGGCTTAAAAGAACATTAAAAACAAATAAAGTCAAAGAACAAATGAATGACCATAGGATTAATCGTCATTCAGGGTCATCCCCTGGCTGGGAGAAGAATCAAGGCCAGCCAAGTTGTGTGTGTCCACTGCATTCTGATGACCATCAAATCTTTGTTACACAGATTGTACCTTGAGGTCTAGACCCATATGGTAAGCTGCTTATTGGAAATGGTTTCTCACATGTCTGCAGACATCCAAACTGCCCTGATTTGAAAGTAAAGCCATTTTCCATCCCTGCATCTGCTGCACCCCACCCAGCGCCTCCTGATTTCCCTCGTGTGATTCCAGTCTCACCAGGTGGCACTGCCTTCCAACCCCGTTCTCCATGCCAGAAACCCGGAAGTCACCCTAGACCCCCTCTTTCTCTTGCCTCCCACATCCAGTCACTCACGCCTTCTTGTCTATTTGTCCCGTGAATTATGATGTCTCATAATCTCTTCATCTCTCCATACCCATGGCCGAAGGTCTAGTTCAAGTTCTCATCATCTCTCTCAGAAAAGGGCTACTTCCCCAGCTTCTCTTCTCCCCTCTCCTCCACACTGCTGCCAGAACCAGTCAAGAAAAGCGAATCAAGTCACCCCCCGACCCCAGGCTCCAAATTTTCGAATAGCTAACCCTTCACTACAGGATGAAATCCTCTTTTTCATGTCATGTAAGATCTGCTCCCTATCTACTAACACAGCACCTGTTAAGGCTTGAGCCGCAGCAACACTGAACTCCCCAGCAAGTGTTCAATCAATTTCGGTTGAATGAATAAAAAGATAACTGACAGCATGATTGGATGGCTAATGGACTTGCACCTTAACCTGCCAATTGTCACATCACCATTAAAACTTTCTTTCTGGGGTCGTGAAGTTTTTACTGGGTTCAAAAATCCTCCAAACGAATGATCAAATGAATACGTGAATGCATGTGAAAAGATCTGGGAGTATCAAGATGTAATTTTTTAGTTTATCCATGAATTTCTGGTCAGCCAGTTAAGTAGCTTCACTGCGCAGATGAGTCCTGTGTTTAGAGTCTGGGGTGTGGCCAGAGGATGCTGCAGGTACCCTTGACTTTCTTCCCAAGGCGGCTTGGGGCCGTTGCTGGGAGGAACTCTGCTCCTGTAATTCTGACTGCTGGCTAACCTTGGGTAAGTTATTCTACTTCAGTTCCTCCTAAGCAACGTTAAAATAGCAACATTAACCTACCCTCCACAGGCATGTTAATAAGTACATTTTCCCCCAAAGTGCAATGTATGAATTTTCATTCGTCATAGGGCTACAATAATAGTTAATCGTCCCTAGTTCTCCTTGTTATTTACTGCTCACTCAAGCAAAAGGCGTTACTGAAGGGACTGAGGGTGGGGGGGAAGTTACAAAATATGCTGATGTACCAAATAAGTTGCCAAGAGAATGAAAAAAATGTAATCAAGACTGCCGAAGAGCTTCTGATTTCTATCCCAACGAATCATTAGAGATTCTGTTGCAAACTCATTTTCTTATCTCTTATCTCTAAGTCAGCTCCTCTGCCAAGGGCTTAAGGACTCAATTTATCATCTCCCTTAACAGGTACCTTGGCTGCCAGTGTGCCTTGGCTCTGGATCTACCCAACTGATTTACAGCAAAATTGATCCTGACTCAGAATATTTGTGCTCTGGGTTTTAAACGCAAATGCCTAAGTGCTAAAGTAATAGACAAGCAACAGACAACCCTTATCCTATGTATATGTAACTTTTATTCCATCTCCTCTTCTGAAAGAGGAAAATTGCCTTTAGAATCAACCAAGTGTATCATTCCACAAAATATCCTTCCCTTCTTTCTCCTTCTATCCGGACATGCAAAGAAAAAAAATAAGGCAAAGGAAACTTTCAGAAGGAAGAGTCTCTAGAACATCAAAAATCAAAGCAGCTTACCAAGGTTTATATCTCAGTTGACTGATTCAGTCTTTCCAATAGACTTATTGGTCAGTTGACAGGACAACAACACTGAAACAAATCAGTAATTGTATTGAGCTTCTCAATAGAGATGAATCATCATGGCATTAGAAATATTAGAAAGTCCAGAAATAGGCCATTAAAGAGGCTCCCACATTCCTCCTTTTAAAAGTATAAACCAACTAACCATAGCGTGTATCTAGTCCAGATGTAGACTAGACTGGACACATGCCTCACAAGCATCTAGTCTGGAATTTTCCTTTTCAGCTCACTAATATCTCCCTTATAATATGGGTCCCTCCCTTGACGTTTTATTTCTCAATCAGATAAACAGCCACCTCAAGCATATTTTTGCTCTTTTTCTCTGTTACAAATTGACTGAAAACCCTCAGGATACAGAATCATTTATGTGTGAACCTTTAATGTTGGGATAAATACAAATAGTGATTTTGCAAATGAGAAAACTGAGACTTGGAAGGGTTTGCCCAGGATGCATGGTTAGCACCACAAACTGCTATGAGAGTCATTCAAGAAAAATGAAATCAAATTGGAAGGCGCAAGTTCAACATTTGGAAATAGTATTCATTCCAGCTTCAGTTCAACATAAAATACTGGCCTATTTCACTTATGTGTTGAACCATATGAATGAATGTTTTTGTAGGTTGAAGACACTGTAGTGTGATATGTATATTCTACCCTGAGGTGCAATTATCAGAGAGCGTGAGTTCTTCATTGTAGTTGAACATTACAAAGATAAGGTATCAGATATCACCTATTTATTTATCACCTGTTCATTCAACCCACCTTAGAGACATCTCTGACTTGTCTGCCTACTCCATGTTTAATCTGTCACAACCTCTCAATTTTAGCTCCTCGATATTTCTGCAATGCCTTCTTCTTCTTTCCATTCCTAACATTCTTTGCCTTAGATCAAGGGCTGGCAAACATTTTTGGTCAGTGACTGATGGTAAATATTTTTGGCTTTGGGGGATAAACAGTCTCTGTCTTGACCACTCAGCTCTGCCACTCCCATGCTGAGGGAGACATAAACAATACGTAAAGGGATGTGGCTGTGTTCCAGTAAAACCTTGTGAACACTTTGCTACGATATTTCATCTGCATTACTGGAATCATTCTAATCTAAGTCCTTAATCCAGTCCTTAGTAATGCTAATCTGATCATGCCATAGCACCAGCTTAAAACCCTTAACAGCTGCTGTCAGCCGTGGGGAAAAGTCCAGATTCTGTTGTATGTTGTATAATCTGTTGTATGTTGTATAAGACTGTTCAAGATTTGGTTTCCATAAGCCTTTCCTGTGTCATCCCGCCTTACCTATAGGGATACACTATTCCATTGATCTCAACTGGACTGTGCACAGCTCCAGAAATATTCAGTGAAGGTTTGGATCTGGATCTTTGATGTGTTGTTTATTCTGTCTAGGTTGTGCTCCTTCATCAAAACCTTCTCTCACCTCTCTGAACTTCATACATCCTCTAGTTCTCATCTCGGATGTCACTCCCTTCAGGAAGTCTTCCTTGACCCAAGACTGAAATAAGTGTGTCTTCCATGTACACCCATTGAAGACAAAAATTAGATGCATTGTCATATTGTGCTGTAATATCACTCTCTCCCTTGGAACATCAATTAGAGGGCAAAGAAGTGTTTATTACAGGAGCACCGGATTGGGAGGCACAAAAATGTTTGCTACATGGGTGCATGTATATGTTAATACTTTGGGGAGGGGTATAAATATGATCTAGCCAGAATGTGAGGATAGTAACTAATGCATATTGCATGTAACAATTTATGAATGACTTTACTACGTAAATTACTTATGTAATTAATCTTCTCACTCACCTTGGTTAAGAAGGTCTTTCAAAGAATCATCTTTATTTTACAATTGAAAAACAGAAAGGACTCACTGAAATGAAAAGATTTGTCCAAGATTAGAGGATAAGTGAACAACATACGCATGTTTGTTTTGTTTTGTTTTGTTTTTTGTAGAGAAAGCCTTCTACTTTTCATGGTTTGGAGGTGGGAAGAAAGTTACTATGAGTCTTGAAAATCACAAGAATGTGATTTACTATTATGCAAGGTGGCACTGTGTTCATCAGTCCATGCCATCTGGGTCCAATTTTCTGCTTACATATGTGGACATAGGATTCTGTCTATTTTGACAATATGAAGGTAATTCCCCCAAACCTGCCACAGTCTGATACCCCTGAAGCCTGGGCCCAGGGTGCAGGAAGTCAGGTCTGGGCACAGTCATTGCCTTGCTAGTAACCCAGAGCCTGAAGAGGACAGCTCCCAGCAGGCCCTTGCCTGGTTCTAGTGAATAATTCATTAGGATTGCCACCGGCTGGGGAACATCCTTCTTCCACTGATTACTTGCTTTTATCCACCCATTTATCTTCATTAAAGACTTTGTTTCCTCTCAAATACTTGTCTCCAATTTTCCCATTTAAAGCTATTTTTCCCCCCTGGCTTTGAGGTTTTAGATTCACACTTTACTCATACCTATGCTAACCACAAATTCCCAATGCAATGAACTTTTAAATCCTAAAATTGCCCTCACTGTTGAGACATAACCAAATTTCACAATGTTCGGTCTTGACATCATTAGTATAGGATATAGACTGGTCAACTATTGTGACCCCTCACTAGAGACTTGTTTTATGTGAAGATTAATGACTAATTTCCCTTGCTGATGACAAGTTTCATTTTACATAGCTGAACTTCTGAATAAGTCAATTAAAAGTAATTTGGCAAGTGAATGCTTGATTTCTCACATTCCAAAATTATTAACAAAATACATATTCAATACTCAATGTCAATTTTATTTTTCCCCCTCTGTATTTCTGTGATATTGAGGGAAAAGGAATAAAGTTGGTTTTGTTTTGTGTACTTTTCTTTTTTAATATGCTTATGATTATTATGATTCTGGTGCCACAATCTTTCTATCATGGGCTGAATTTTAACCTGATGATTTTACTAGTAATTAATATGATTAGTGGAAAAATTACCATCTGTTAATTTCTGAGCTCATTCTTTCTAATCTTTTTCTGAAGATGGGTACCATGTTGCCAGTATCCAATCTATTATAAGAGTTTTGAAAAATCATTGTAAGTTAATTAAGTTTCTTGACTAATTTCCTTAATAGCCTAGGGCATTTGTCATTCAGACCTATTGCTTAATACATGTCCATGTTTTCCAAGCATTTTTTCACTTATTCTTTGAAAACAGCAATTTTTACAAAGTCTTCATTAGTTCCTAATTGTTCAAATTTATCTTCTTCATTACACCTGCTAAAGACCAATTTTAAAATGAGTTCATTTTCCCTGCTATTTTAGAGTTGTTTTTATATGTTATATCCTTTGTTTATTGCAGGATTTAAATTATTCCAGTATATTTTGCCTTTGGTTTTGGGAACAGCTAAAAAAATCCTTTGTGTGTATTCAGCATAATTCGTAATAACTAAAATAAGGCATTTTGAAAATAAAGGTTTTTTCCTTCATTAAAAGAGTTATGCAGGTAACATTTCTTCTACTTCTTGTTAAATAAAGCATTAAACAGTTTTAGCTACTGAAGCTTGTAACTCACCTAGCTTTTGTTTTAAACATATCTTACTACCCATCAAGCCGAGACGGTTTACTATAGCATCCCTGCTAGAGGATTTTCTTACCATGCACCTAAGAAAATGTGGTCCTAAGTCATGACATTTTAATTTTTAAAAAGTACTTGGGCAAACAGAAAGCACAACAACGACAACAACAAAAGTACTGAAGTAATTTTCTTTATCTCGATGGAAAGTTTTTAGTATTTCAAGTTTTTTCATCTGTAACTTTTGTCTCCATTTTAATATTGGTATCCAAAATGCGTTCTGATATGGAAAAATTAAATATTGAATATTTTGAATTTAATAGATACCTGCAAATTGCGTTTTTACGTTCCTCTTATAGATTGTACGTTGCAGGGGGCAGGGTCCGAATCCCGAAGTCCGACTTTCCATGTCAAATGAGTGTCTCCGGAAAGCTCTGGTGTGTCATCAATAAGGTTTTTAACAGTGCTGAAAACGACGTGAAACATCACAAGTTTGAGAACAGAATACAAACGGAGGATGATAAGGCAAGAGACCTTTTTTCCTATGTTAATTTTACATCTCATCAACTATGAATGAGGAGGCTGGGGCCAGGCTCCATCCTGCAATTTCAAGCCTAGGCTGATGGTTCTGCCTTCCTGCGCAAGATTCCTTCCCTCTTGGGGTCCCAGATTCACGCCCCTTTTGGCTACAAGTCAAATGTAGGTCTTACCCAGTGCTTTTGCCGGAACACCCAGGGCCGCATGATTTCTATTTGTACCGGCGATTTCCAGCACGCACCTGTCCTCTTCCTCCCCCGCCCTGCAATTCCCACCTTGTTCTCCTCCTCCTCACGCCCACAGAGCTCCTGGTGCCTGGTCCAGCCTTTTCCATCTGGAGGAGCAGATTCTGCTTCCCTCACAGCTTCTCTCGGAATTGACAGTTTCACTAAAAACAAACAAAAAAGCCCCAAACTAAAAACAAAACAAATAAATAAAACACTTAATAGTTATTTCCTCACAGGGCACTATGCAGGACACATCCAAGCCTCAGTCCTGCGTGTTGGACCTGTTGTGTTTCTCGAAGGCTGCGCACATCATGTGATCAGTGCAGCCAGGGCTGATGAAACGTGGGGCCCTCAATTGTCATCTCAGTCGTTCACTCAACAGCCGCTCAAGACTCAACTCTGTGCTGGGATTTAAACACACCCCCTTCCCCCGTTCCCACGTTCCCACAATCACCTCTGACTCGCTGCTCCAATCCCAGTTCTTTAGGTCGGCACAGTCCCAAGGACACCTTTAGTCCCAGAGTCCAGAGGGCACACGGGGTGTCCAGAGGGAGGCCGTTGGAATTGAGGGTGTGTTTCTGTGCCCCTGGGTGGCCCCTGTCTATCTTGCCTTTCTGTCACTTCTGCAGAAAAGCCAACGCTACCCAGTCGGGAGTGATGGCCAGTTCTCCTCACAGATTTCACTGGGAGCCCTATAGTGTTTTCTCTCCCTTCTCCTCATGCTTTTGAGCACGCTGCCGTTCCTCAGGGCCAGCCACTTGGTGACGATGGGCTGACTGCTGCTGAGGGCTGGTTTTTGCCTGGCTCTCAGGCCCACGTTCTCAACTGGCTTCCCAAATGTGGAATGAGGAATCCTGGATGAAACCTTACAGTCATTCATGTCCTATCAGAAGCATTTCATCTGGGAGCTCAGTGAACCTTGGTGTGGCCGAGGTGACTATCATTGCCCCCAATCTAGGTAGGGCATGTAGGTTTGGCTATTCTGATCCAAGTTGACTATTCATGGGGTTTGGCCCTTTGGGTCTTTGTTTCTCATACAAAATCACAGTCAGTCATGGGGAGGCCAATCCTTCCCTGCCAGTGGGGAAGGGCTGTGTGGTCTGTGAAAGTCTGAACACCTATGTGATGGTAAAGAGCATGCCTAGGGTGCCATGCAGGGGTATTTTTCTGACTGCTAGCAATATCTTAGAGCGGTTGGCCGATGTGTTATTTCCATAGATACCACAGGGTGGCAAGTGGGTTAGGTACTGTCATGCACACACCGGATGTCAATGCTGTTCTAAAATAGGGAAGCACTATTGGTCATGAAGGATAAAGTACTACCAGATGCAGAGGCTAATGTTAGTGGAGACCAGGGTATAATGTGGTAGAGAGCGGGCTCTTCACAGAAAATAATAGCCTGCTCTGGATCTTATAAGAAAAACTTGAATTAGTTTTCAGACAGTTGCCTTGGAAAAATAGAAATGCCAGGCTGGTATGAGGGTGTGTGGTGGTCGTCTCTGGGGGACTATTGGAAAGGGGGGTGTTTTGACTTCCCAGCACCTCTGAGCCTTCCTCCATCCAGAGTCACCTGCCATGTACCTAGAGAACCCCACCCAGTCTTCTCAGTGATCAGTGAGAGAAACCAGAACGGATCTCTTGAACCCAATAAAGTCCTTTTCTCCCCTCCCCCCCTCAGTCTCTCTGTTGCTTTCTCTGTGTATCTTGGGTAAGGGTTATCTCTAAATAGAATATGAGGCTCATGGCCAAATTCTATCTAATCCAGTCATCCTGGCCCCTTGAGTGTGTCTCAAGGAATGATTGTGTGTGTAAGCCAAGGGGATCAAGATTCTAGAATGTTTTGGCCTGGAAGCTCATGCCTATCATCATGAGGCAGAACGACCATTCTCTTCTGGCATCTAGAGAAACTGGTTCCAGGCCAGAAGTAGCAAGGAGTCTTTCAGCCACTATGGTGCCTGAAACTGCTAGTCACACGGGTCGGAGAAGCAGCTATAATTGGGGAGCATGGGGTCCTCTGACACTGGGCATGCTTTTCATTTTCTCTCTTGGAGGGCCATCAGTCACATTGGCTCACTGGATTTGAGAGAACCCAAGGAAGGTGCTAACTGTCTAAGAAAGAAAGAAAGACATTGTTACAAAGTTCAGAGTTCAGAAACATTTAATCAGAGTAGTGAATGGGTGAGCAATTCATTGTACTGCTCGAGACGTATCAGTGCCTAAATCGCTAAAACAATTTTTTTCCCTGATATTTTTCTTCTTGTGTTGTGCTCGCCAAAGAAACCAGATTATGTTATGAAAGAAGCCATAAAGTTTTAGTTTTAACATCTGGTGCTAGCAAGTTCGTCTATCTTCACACTGAGCTTGCCTTACCAAAATCTTTATGACTGGATTACCAAATGAAGTTGTATCAGTTAGTTCTCTTTTACTCACTAATGACAGAATACAGGAATCTGGCAAAAAAGAAAATCTATAGCTTGATTTAGGCTCTCGATTGACTTCATCAGAGTTCAGTTTTTTTTCTCCATTTCTGGGATTTGACTTCTCTTGAGTAGCCTTCATTCTCTCATTTCATGTGGTGGCTCCCAACATTTCTTGGCTCATGTATGTCCAGTTTAAAGTTCATAGATGTGAGAGCAGAAATCTTTTCCAAAAGTCTCAGACCAAGCCTTATGGGGCCAACCGACCATGACTGGATCCATCGCTGTGCCGACATTGTCTGCTCCCATGGGCCACAGTGAGTCACATGCCCACAGTAGCATTAAAGACAGGTTGAAAGGGGGGCGATGTGGTTTCCCACAGAAAATTCAGAATATTCGAGGGATGATTTTCACCCATCACTCTGCTGTTTAGATGGGGTAAATTGAATGATGATGTAATGAAAAGTGGGAGCTATGAAGAAACAGGATTCAGCCCTTTCCAGCCCTTCCCTGCCCATCTTCTGTGTTCTTCACTCTGTGAAGGGCAGGACCTTCTTCATTCTGTGGCACAGCACAAAGGTGTGATGGGGAAGATCCAAGAAAAGTAATCTTACAAATGTATTAAAATGAAAAACAAAAAAACATAAAACAAAACTGACTGCAGCAGGGGAGAGTCAGAAGGTGAAGTTAAAATCCAGGAACTGGGGCATCAGCCCTGGAGGCCAGTAGCTTTGGCAATGTTGGTCCCAGCCCTGTTTGCTCTGCCCCAGGCTGGGAGTGAGGAATTGTTTTGCAAAGTTTTCAGACTCAGCACATCTGTCTGCCTGAGGGCCCCCTGTCCTGGGGAAGCAGCGTTGACAGGCTCTTCTTACCCTCTTGACTGACAGGAGCCGGGCTGCAATGTGAGGGAGCCAGCAGCCTGTTGCCTCAGGAGGAGCCCTGTCATCGGGACTCCTATTCCCCGCCGTGGGGCAGCCTGGATGGTAGGATTTTATTTGACTGTTCATTTAAAATTGAGATGCATTCATGAGCAGGGGTCTTTCATGTGCAGGTGAGTGGTGGGAGCAGATGGGCCCCATAGAAATGAAGATTTATTTTTCATGTGACTGTCTTTAGTGATTAAATATGAAGGGAACGCCAGAGAGAGAGCTTGAGGAAGGAAGGAGGCTATACTTTCTCTTTCTCTTGCACCCCTACAGGGGCAAGAGGACAAGCTGAGGGCCAGGGGCTGCCTTGCCTGCTGGTTTGGGTCCTAGCTTATGTGAGGAGATGTTAAGCCTGGGGGACTCTGTGGACTGCTGGGAGGACCAGAGGTCTGAGGAACAGGCAGCGCATGCTGACTTGCTTGATGACGCTGCATGAAACCCGAGTCCCCTCAGAGTTTCAGTATATATACACTTTGACTAAGTGATTGCTAAAGTGCTACCTAGCTCTGAAGTCTTATGAGTTCTTCAGCTGGATCTTGATGTTGTCTCATCATTATCACCATTGTTATGTCCTGGGCATTGTATTCAACCTTTCTATACGTGATCCCACTGTACCCTCACTTCAACCTTACCAGGTGTATATTATTAGCATCATTTCACAGATGAGGCAACTGTATCCCAGAGAAGTGACACGACGTGCCCTAGATTACTTAGCTATGAAGAGGCAGAGCCAGGAAATAGAGCCAAGATCCCCTTTGCTTCTGAAGTCCATGGTCCCTACCCAGAGGAAGGCAATTTCTCTGCCAATGATGGATTCATTTTTTTAAATTCTTGGATTAATTTACGATAATTTTTCAGTCAAGTCTATCTAAAATCAAACACAGATCATTATATTTTTGAACCTGAGACAATTGGCTCTTGTAACAATACCTACTAGCATATCTGTAAGAGGAGAATAGTGATTCTATTTGTACCATAATTGATGAGGCAAGTTAAATTAGTTGAAGGGAGAAGCGTGTGGAAACTAGCTGAGCATTGTTGGTACTAAAAGTCTTCTAAGTTCTTTTCTCCCTTCTTTATTAAACAAGGGTAAGATCCTAAGGAAGAAGCCATCACTTTGCTATTGTTGCACTGAATAAATTTCAATTGGGTTTCTAATAATCTTTTGTTAGGATTTGTGAATGAAAAAACTTAAGACTAGTAACAAGTTCAGTCTGAAGTCATCGATGGCTTAGATGTGGCTCTCCAATCAATGGCAGAGAATCTTCTGAAAGATTCCATGTATTCCCTCAAAGCCCTAAGAGCACGACCAGAATGTATGAGAGGAAGCCAGAGATGTCAGCTCAATAAAAGAAACAAATTGCCAACAATTTAAGCTGTTCAAAGAATAAACAACAGTCTCAGAAGACAGTGGATCTTCTATCATCCTGGGTCTCAGGTGCACAGGGAAGATGGCGGCCCTTTGTTGGGTAGGGTTACGCTGGAAGCCCTTTAATCACCCTCTCAGTGCTAAGGCTCTGTGCTTCAGAGAGCCTCTGAATCTGCTAAGTCATAAGGGTGCTAGTGATGTGGTTCGAAGTGCTGGAGTCTGGAGCCGACGGCCAAGAAAGAATTCTTGAGACGTCTTTGGTGCACAAAGGTGCTTTTATTAAAGCAACAGGGGCAGGGGACAGAAAGAGCTGCGCTGGGATTGTGAGGAGTGCCTGATGATATAAGATTTCCATCCTGGGGGGAGGGGAGGGTGAGGTCAGGGCTCCAGGAAACTGAGACTATAGGTTTCTGGAAGTTTGGCAACTGATATGATTGCTTTTTTCTTATAAATCATTAAGACAGTTGCAAACTGATAGAGACTCATGTTAGGCATGACCTTGATCTCTATCAGTTAACCATTTGTTTTTCATGAGCAGCCAGGAGTGCCTGAGGAATGGCACCTGAGGGATGTAGAAGGAGGTTTGCGGGCTGTTAGCTTGTGCTTTGCCCTCAACCTGCCTTGCTCTCTCATCGCTGTGGAGGAGTCAAAAACCTCAGGATGCATTGTTTATGTATTTACTCATTCATTCATTGTGTGTGTGTGCATGTGCGTGTGTGCGTGTGTGTGTGTGTGTGTGTGTCTACGGGGCCCTAGGCTAAGCAGCACAAGGGATATAAGTAAGATGTATTCCTTCCCTGGGATGAGCTAATAGTCTGACAAGGGAGGGACACATGTAAAATAGAAAAGGCAATAAAATTTGACTGATGTTATGTTGGAAGACTCTATAAAGCGTAATGGGATGCACACGTGGAGGTAATCAGTGCTTTCTATTTTTGGTTTAATAGCTTGTTTTCTTCGTTATTTGGCCTACTCTTTGATTTTGATTTGAACATTCTAATTCAGCCACTAGCTCTTTCTGAACCAGTTCTGGATATCAGCTCTGCAAATAGAAATCAAGGGGAAAGGACATTCCTCAATGCCACCCAAAAGGAAACGGACTGGTAAGTCTCCCTGGAGATACTATTTGTGATTTAGTAGTGTAGGTGGGTTCGGAGTAATGAGAAATTTAGTAGTGTAGGTGGGGTCGGAGTAATGAGAAAGTGTGGGCTCAGTCTGGGATAGGAGATAAATGGATAAAAGAGAACCAAACAATAGTCAACAATAGTAGGGACTCACTGGTCCATCTGTACTTTTAGGTTGTTTCGTTTCCAAGGATAGAATCAAAGCATCTACTGACTGTAGAATGATAAGGCTTTGGGGGATGCAAGCCACAAGTCTTAAGTCACTACTCTCAATATAACACATTATAAAAGAATCTAGAAAGAGCTACCGTCCCATAACCTGAGAATGTTGCTGTCGTGACCTCCTTCCAGTGTGATCCAATAGAAGAAGCTTCAGATAAGCTTTACTCTTTTACTCCTTCAATTTTTTGGAAACACTTTTATTTCTCTCTTTTTAGAATGTCCAGAAAGAGGGATTTATTCTTGTTTGTCCAGCATCCACTGCCCACAGGGTAAGATCAAAGCCCGGATGGCTTAGTTACAGAAGGCTGCAAAGTCTATGCCAACTTCTTGTCATTCTTACCCCTGTACCCCAGCCAGGTCTTCACTGACAGGCTCACTGTCCCTCTGACATGCCACCCTTTCATAAATCCAAGCCTTGTGCACACTCTTCCCTCCGCCTAGAATACCCTTCCCAACTTTGTCATTAGCTCATTGGTGGAGGTTTCAGAAGAAATGGCATTTTTAATCTTCCCTCACCCTTTCAGGCACAGTTACGGATTGTTCTGTTTTCTGTGCTCCCCTAATTCTGTTCCTTTTTGTGTTTTGGCTTTTACCTTGTTATATTGAAATATGTTTTTACATTAGCTCTGGCTTTCCCTTTTGATTATAATCTTCTGGAGGACTAGGACTGTAACATTAATTTCTACATCTCCATAGTCGATTATAGTGCTTGAGGATGGATATTCGATAGATGTATGAAGAATGAACAAGGTAAATTAGATATATCTGGGAACTGGGTGAAATCTTCTCTGTACTCTCAACATACTTATTTATTTTCTGTCGTGGAAAGCACCATATGATGGCTTTATTACACTGTTGTGGAAAGAATACTAGTCTAAGAGCCAAGTTACTCAAACATATTGCCATCCCCGTGAGCTATTTGTTGAGCAAGCTTCAGGGTGTCACTTAACTTAAAAAAAACCCTTGGTTTCCTTATTGGTAGTCAGTGTCGAAGGAGATCATCTTGAAAGTCTCTACCAACTAAAAATTCTGTAATTCTGTAAAGCGGCCCACGGCCCAATAATAATGTTAAATCAATGCTGTTAAATGTTGTTATAGGGGCGACTGGGTGGCTCAGTCCGTTAAGCGTCTGCCTTCCGCTCAGGTCGTGATCCCAGGGTCCTGGGATGGAGCCCTGCATCAGGCTCCCTGCTCAGCGGGAACCTGCTTCTCCCTCTCCTACTCCCCCTGCTTGTGTTCCCTCTTTCGCTATCTCTCTCTCTGTCAAATAAATAAATAAAATCTTTTTAAAAAAATGTTATTATAGAGCAAAGGGTTTAGTGGTCATGGAGCCATAAAGCCTAGATTCAAATTCTGGATCTGTAGCTCAATAGTTGTGTGACACTGGGTACATCATTTAATATCTAAGCTTTAGATTGGTCATCTGAAAAATGGGAAGGAAATGATTACTTTGGGATGGTTAGGAGCATGCAATAAGATAATTCATTTGAGAGTGCATTTAGAATTTGGTTATTAATTATTTACCCCTTAGATAGTTGTTAATTATGTCATGTCAGCTAAGATGAAGGCACCTTCATCTCCTGGCTGATCTACCTCAATAATCTCCTGACCATTCTTCCTGCTTCCAGAATAGAAATTTTAACAATTAAGTCTGATCACATGATTCCCTTGCTTTAAACCCTCCAATGGCTTCCATTTAAAACTTAGAATAAAATCCTAACTCTTTACATGGTCTATAGAAACTTATGTGTTCTGATCCCCACCTACTTCTTCAATGTCCTACCTGACCATTCTTATTCCCGTACCCTAGGCCACTAACTTACTGGCCCTCTAGTAAATGAGCACATCCTGCTTTGGGTCTTTCTCTTTGCTCTTCCCTTGACTGGGTTGTCTCATCATTCCAGTCTCTATACAAATATTAAATATTGAAAAGGTAGTTCCTGTCCACAGCACACCTCTTTTTACCTGGAAAAACTCTGTATCTCTTTACCCCTAAGACTTATAGATGTTTAGTGACTTGTCCGAAAATTACTCAAATGTTAAAAATTAGATCCCTCCAAAATAAAAAAAAAAAAATTGATATGAGAAAAACCTACCCCCTCTCCAATTAGAACCTAGAGGTGTATTATTTTTTTTTTTTAAGATTAGATTCAGATAGATTGGCACCACTGTATTTCTTTAATATAAGAAGGGCCCACTTCCAGGTTTGCTGAGTGAAAATTTACTAATGCAGTTGCCCCTGGGGTCACCAATCATCATTATAGATATGGCTGGTGCAGCTTTGGATTTCACACTACTTTTCATATTCTGCAAAGCATGGGACACAGACTAGATTAATGCCTCAAGTGTGAAAGTAATATGAAAATTGGGACTGCATTTCCCAAATGGCAGGCCAAAGCAAAATAAAACCATGTATTTCGTAGTCACCAGATTTTACCAGCAAGCATGAATTTGTGTGTTTCAGAGATGAATGGGAGGAAAATACCTGACAAACACATTTCACTAATGATAATCTAGCTGTGGATAGATAAATAGATATGAATTAACTGCTTTTAAATGATTATGGGAGATGCTTAAAAGGGCCACAGTGGGCATAAATCAATATCCACTCGTCCAATCTTTTTCATAGCGGTTAGAGTTAAGAGATAGTAAAAGTACTTTTAAATTAGTGGGTGACTGGAGGGTAAGTAAGGAGCAAATGCCAGTATGATGATAGGGTCATCTGTCCCAGTTGCATGTGCACGGTTGAAAGGTCCTACTGGGTACTTAGACTGACTTTAAAAATGTCCTTTGTGTTTGTCATTTCCAAAGTCATTAGTGTAACATTTAGGAAAGCAAGCAAAACATAGTAAAACAAAAATCACTGCCAGAGGTCACCACTGCAAATATATATATATACATATATATATAAAATTTTCCCCACAGTTGAAATTCAGGGACTCCACTGCACATGGGATTTGAGCTCCAGCACAGGGTGGGATTAATCTCCTGACAATAGTAATCTTTTGCCTTATTTCTAAAGCCCCCAAAGCCTGTCAAGGTTTACTCAATATACCTTTGAAATTAGGAAAGTATGAGCGCTGTCCATTGTGTAGCTCAAGGAATGAGAATATAGTTCATGTGATATGAAAATGGACACCAGTCTGATGAGTGGCAGCGTGAATAGAAGTCTGGGCTGTTCCCTTTCAGAGGACTGGTGTTACCGCCACATGCAATGGTTTCTCTTTTCAGTTCTTTAGGTTCTATTTCAATGAAGAATATGCCAGAAAGCCATGAGGATAAAGGGTATTTGTTTATATATTGCAAAACAAAGAAAATGTCTGCATCTTCAAAGTAATAGCTATATGCTTAATAAAATTTTCCGATAGTCACATTCCCCTAATTGTTGACTATTGTTTCTGGTGAAGCAGAATCAGTTAACTTAGAATTTTCTGACTCGTGCTCATTACTGTGATGATGCCCTGGGGGTTAGAAGGATATGCAGCCTTTAAAAGTTGCCTTTAGATAGAGTGGGTTTTATGCAAGCAGGAGGAAAAAAAATAGTGGGTTTTGAAACTGTTGGCCTCAACATTTTTCAGGCACTGGAGTCTGCGGGAGTTTTGTTCAATTGAGTAGAGGTCTTTGGCGTTGTGTAGTTGACTTTACTTGGAAACTCCATTATCAAAGTGGGCACTTGTGATTCACTTAGAAAAGAGCATTTTTCAGAATGTCTGATAATTTGGTGTGTCTACTGACATCCATGAGCTCACCACCATTATCACGTACCAGAGATACAGCGAGTATCAGCGAAACGTTGGCCAGCCAGCGTGGTGGGAAGTGCCATACGGACCACAGGAGGATGCTGATCTGCTGTCTCGAATAACCTAGACAGCATTATAGTCACTTTATAGTATCTACACAACACACAAAACAATGTTAGCACACTTAAGGCTCACTATAATCTCTTTCTTAATTAACTAAATTTACAAATATGCCACTTACTTTTTATCAATAAATCTTGAATGTTTTATAATCCAGACGAGTTCAAGAATGAAACACTGGGGCTTTAATCTTAACCTGTACATAGTATATGATATTTTCAAGTTGTTTCTCGAGAGCTTTGAAAAGTGGTCATGAGGTTTGAGTATATTAAACTAGGCTTATTTTCAAAAGTTCAAGCTTTAATTTCTTCTTGAAAGTCTCTTAAATAGCAAGGAAATTCTAGTAGAATCCAAACATAAACTCTTTATAAACTTATTACTGTCTATAAAAATTATGAGTGCCAGTAGTGAAGAAATTGAATAAAGATAAGTAAATAAAACTAAAAAAAAGAAGAGAAATAATTATTCTTTCTCTTCTCAAGGAAGTAAAAGACCACTGAGAAATTCGGTCAATAAACATTTAATGAAAAACTACTTGGAAAGATCTCTTTAGAAGTTGTGAGAAGAACAACAGTAAAACCCGTAAAGCCATTGTCAACAAGACAGTCACTTAAAATGATCGTACCTGGATACACATCACAGCTATTAATTATTATTTGTCATCCACTTACTGCGTATCTACTGGGTACCAGACATTGAGAAGAGCATTGGGAGCCAGCAATCACAATCATGATGGTACTGCCAAGGACCGCGAGGACCATCCATTGAGAGCCCTTTATGTGCCAGGCACTTATCAGGCTTTTCCCATTTTGTTTCAGCCCCATTTTAAAGTCAAAGAACAGAGGATTAGAGAATACAAGTGCTCAGAGCTGTTTACAGAACCGGCAGCTAAATTTTGATTGGTGTGGCTCAAAAATTGTTCGGCCGTATCATACTACAGGTCCAACACAGACACAGAAGCCAAATCTGCTGTCCCTCAAAGGCCACAGGCCATGAAAGGGATGCAGACATATAAATAGTTACAAAACAATGTAATAGTCGCGATGATCAAGTATATCTATAATCTAATAGGCATTAGGGAGAAGGGAGCTTCGGTCTCTTGTGGCTCATTCACAGAAGAGAGGCGAGTTCCATTTTGAGTTTGAGTGTGAGCAGGAGTTCGCTACAGTCAGAGATAGGAAGGCATGCAATTAAAGAGAATAAAAAAGAGCAAAATGTCATTGCATGGGGGGAAGGCCACATGGTTCAGTGAGCCTTTGCAATGGAGTGAATTTATAGAATTGACCTGAACTGTGCCAGAAGAAGCAGGCCGAGAGCATGAGGAGGATCACACATGCATGCTAAGGAGTTTGCACTTCATTCTGTAAGCAATGGGGAGGCTTCTCTCTCTCCCTCTACCCGCGCCCACCCCCCCACCGCCCCTGACTCGTGCTCTCTCCAAAATAAATAAATAAAATCTTAAAAAAAAGATAGATTTTGGGAAGATACAGACAGTGACTCCCCACAGAGACACTGAGAACTTTCTCTCAGGGGATGAGAGGACCTTCCCCTCCCTAGAGATGTTACAGGGAATGAAGATAAGGTCTCTCTATGGAGGGTAAGAGTAGCAGGTTTGCCAGTGGGCCCTATAGAAGATCCCGATCTCCTTGTCTGGAGTTCCTCAACTGTGACCCCAGTCCATTATGTGTGCAGGCTCATCTGCATTGCCCCCATGGGATTGGGGGGACAAGGGGCCCAACCAATGCGAACATGAAACCCAGGTCTTCCATTCTATGAATAAAAAACTGTCTACATCCATCTAGATTCAGTGTATGGTTCCCGGCCTCATCCATGGAGGGGTGGCAGGCCACCCTACCAGCTGCAGCAGGTGCTATTGCTCAAGGATTGCTGGAGGGCTTGACAAAGTGAAGCCAAGAGAAGAGAGGCCACGTAGGGAGTAGGTTTGAAAAGAAAAGGGGACCTTGGTGGGTGTGAGGGGGAGGCGCGAGTGCAAGGAGGACACCAGTAAGTGCCTGGAAGTTATTAAAAATAGAAAAGTAGTCTGATATGGGAAGGATCTGTGGAGCAGGTGATAGCTAGACCCTGTCTTAAATAATCGCGGTGATTCGTAGATGGGTAATGGTGAAAATGATGGGCGCTAATAGGTTGGCGAGCCAAGAGTCAAAGTGGGAGAAGGTGCCGAGTAATAGGCCAGGCTGGGTGCAGGAGAGCACATGGAATGAATCGTGGGTTACGCGAAGCTCCAGGAGTTACTTATTTGAAGAAGGAAGAACATCACTCACTGCTCATCCCATACCCCCAGCTTTCTCGGGGAAGAATCACAGAGAGTAGGGACCTGCGCTGTGTTTGCATTGATCGTCTTCTGCGGGGATGTTGCGCCTGCCCCGTGCACCTGAGCTGTCACTCCTGTCACTCATCGGACATCAGGAGCCCGGCCGCGCAGGGAAGGCAATGTCTGGGCTTTGCTTTTCACCTTCGTGTGCCGCCAGCTGGGCTGAGGCTTCACCCTTTGGGACGATAACCACCACCTGCTGTGATCACGGAGGCTCATTGGTTTCTACCGGTTTCTCTGCTACAATGAAGTGACGGTGGACACCCCTGCTCCCGTCAAAACAAAAGGGGGAAGTAAAAGAATATGGCTCTTCTTTTTGTGTGAAGTTTCAGGTCGTATTAAATGTGCTCTTTGAGATCCACCAACGACTTCAGTTTCTGGCATCCTAACACTTGAGGACGTTAAAGGGATTTCCTGTGAAGACCGATCTGTGGGGAACAGCACTGCATCCGTGTTGGACCTCATTAAAAATGAACCGTGAGTGAAACAGCTAGTTAGGAGTTGGGATCTTTATAGGGACAGAGACATAGCCCTAGGGGAACAAGTTTACAAAGCGGCCTTGAAGTCAGAGAATTCTGAATGATTTCAAGGGTTGCTTTAATAAGAGAAAAAGTTTTCAGTGCTATTTTCTGGGTTAGCATGTGCTCCATAGCATTTTTTTTCTTTTTATTTATTTGCTTGTTTGTTATTTACGTATCTGACAAGAATATTGTCCTTCCTTTAAAATCTTGGTGTTTTGTCTGTTTTTCTAATTAGAGAAGTCAACGAGGTGGTTTGAGAATTCTTATTGCTTATTGATTTCTTATTGTTTATATGAATGTTAAACATGACGTTTTAATTTTCACTAGGATACATATTTTCTTGAAAGGTGCTTTTTAAAAGAATTGACTTTGGGTTTGTTACATTTACTGTGGTTTAATTCTTCCCTTCATCTTATTCATCTTCTGGAAATGTCATTAGTGGTAAAAACTAAAAAGGCAAATGAAGATATCTGGGGAAGCAAGCTGCCCTTGCTTTTCCTCTGGATAAATTATACAACAAGGTTACTCTCCCAATTAGATAATGTCTTGGGAGATAACCAGTCACTTTCTAAATACAAGCACATTTGAATTTTAAAATGTAAGCTTTATAAAGGGTGATGCATTTTTAATCTCTGGGCTAAGTTTAAAGTGTAGTAGGACGATGTGGGTGTGGGAAATACTAGCATACAAGTCAAGAGACTTTTGTACAGTTAACTACAAACATATACAAACATACATGCGTACATGTGTACATGTGTAAAAATTTGCATAATCCTTTGAGAATATTTTTGATTGTTTCATTGTTGAGTTATTGTTTGAATTTATTTCTTTCTCTTGTTCTCCTGTTACTTTTTGACTATAATGATTCCTTTAATATTAATATTTTTGAGGGGGAAGGGACTTGGAGGGAGCACCTTAGGAGTTTTGTCATTCTTAGGTTCTTAGGTTAGATGAAAAGATCTTGGACTGGAAATTTCTATTTTAACCTCTGATTTCTCCCAAAGGATACACACTTTTCATGGACATCTAATGAAGTAAACACAAATTTAAAAAATCCAGTGACTAATATAGCAATATAATGACAAATATATTTGTATATTTAATCTAAATGCAAATTATCAACAAGACCCTTAACTTTTCAAGTCAAAAACTTTTCTCCAGCTGCTTTTGTAACTTTAATGAAGATACTAAACTACTTTGTACACTTTCAAAACTACTTTTTTTTTAATGTCATTTCTGGGAGTATTTATATTTTTCAGCAATATAAATCATAGTTTCCATTTAGCCTGACACTGCTGGTTCAGGAATATGGAATACAGTATTAGTTTCTGTAAGAATGAATTGACTTCACTATGAAATAAGGCTTTCTCAGTATCAGCCCTACAGAAATATATTGGTTACAGCTAAAATGTATGGTTATGCTTACGCTAAAACATACAGACATTATAAAACTGTATATTGGATTCGGTAACAATGTATTCTTTCCAATGGATTCATGTGGCTTACAGCAAGAATGTATTGATTTCATTAAAATGTGCTCCTTGAGATAAACAAAAGTTCAGTTAAAATGCATTGGTTTCTGTTAAAGTTCATTGACTGAAGTGAAGAACATTACACTGTTATTGGGTAGCCTCAGGGTTTGGTAAGTATTGAATAGAGAAGCATACATAAGTAATAATAAAGGCTGGGGAAAACAAAGATATTATAAACTGTATAAAGATGTAAATATTCAACATGCATTATTAGATTGAATTTTCTCACAGGCAACAAGAATTGGCTCAAGTACTTTTCACAAAGTCACTACCACCTCAGCATATTCTGAATTCATAGGAACTCAAGTAACTTAATGCATAGAAACTCTGGTTTTCCCTCTGTTTAAATTACTCTTCAGGAGGATATTACGTCCATTGGATGTTCTTCCATTCACATAATGTCTGAAAATTTCCACTTTAAAAAGCAGGATGGTCTTTCAGTGAGTTAGTGCATTTTTCCCTCAGTAGGATCAAAAATATCTGCAGAGAATAGACCACTCTCTGGGAGAATCCAGTCTATTTTGCATAATCCCACATTGTGTCTTCATACTTGTAGAAAAGGAAGAGGAAGAAGGAAGAGAGAGGAAGGGTAGGTATAGTTAACCATATTTCTTGTTTTGGTTTCTGAACAAAGAAGAACCTAAGATTCCTTGGGG
Source organism: Mirounga leonina (assembly GCF_011800145.1). Taxonomy (NCBI): domain Eukaryota; kingdom Metazoa; phylum Chordata; class Mammalia; order Carnivora; family Phocidae; genus Mirounga; species Mirounga leonina. The sequence goes on along the minus strand of NW_023270854.1, from coordinate 12,370,875 downwards.
TGAATTATATTTTAACGGTGTTAATTATAAAACTGTCTAGCTTTCATATGAGCAGAATGGAGGCAGGTGCATTTCATTTGGGGAAATATTATTTTCTTTATTATCATTTTATATTATCTGAGCCTTGTGAGGCTAAAATAGAAAAGTTTAAAAAAATTAAAATAAGCAAAAATAAAAATTAATTTAAATCACTTGATATTTTATCATTCATGAAAAAAATCACTGTTTATATTTGGTACCTGTTTTTAACAGAATTTTTATGCTTCGTAACTATTGATACATTTATCTCTTTTAAAACCAATCTGATTTTAAATCGTATAGACTTTGTTCTAAACTGTTTTTCAATGTATATAGGAGATTGCATAAAATGTAAATGTATAGCTAAGTGAATACTTATATAGGTAACATCTGACCAAGTTGGCCTTGACATTCCCATCAACGGGACTAAAGACTATAGGCCCCTGACTTCCCTTTTCTTAGAGCATTTACTTTAGAAAACTTGTAGTTGTAAATTCTTTCTCTGCTCCTTTGAGATCGAAATCTTCTACCACCCAAGAATGTCAGTTCAGGAACCCAAGAACCTTCCTCGGAAACGTAGTCATCAAGAAAGGTGGGAGGTAGGAGCCTAATTGCTGTAAGTGTCAATCAACTAGCAAACACAGATGACCTGATCACATCAACCAGCCTCCCCACTACTGTACTCTGGTACTTTTTCAGGAATTCACTCTAGTGTTTAAAAATCCTCTTGCCTTTTCTTTTAGTGGAGTTGAAGTCAATCTCTCTCCCATATTGCAGTAGTCTTGAATAAAGTCTTCTTTGCCTGTTTAACTCCATTCAGTGCAATTTTCCTTTGACATACCCATGCATGGACCATTCACATTTGGGATTATAACATTGACTATGTTGAGCTCATGCATGCTTTTTCCTATCCAAATCCCTGCCCCATTTTCATCAAAGGTAACCACTATCTAGACCTTCCTGATAATCAATTCCTTGCTTTTCTTGAAACCTTTTCTTCAGAACTTTACCACCAAAGTGTGCATTCCTAAGCATTTCTTCAATTTGATCTAGCTTCGAATTGCATTTAAATGGAAACAGAGAGCAAATATTATTTTAGACTATCTTCTCTTGCCCACAACTGTGTTTGAGATCAATCCACATTGTTGCATATGGCTGTGATGTGTTACTTTTTATTATTGTGAAGTATTCCATTGAATGAATATGCCACCATTTATTTATGGTCTACTGGTAGACATTTGGCTGTTTCTTCTTGTGGCTATTACAAATAATGTTGCTATGGACACTTTTCTGTATTAATCCTCTATCATGTGTGTACTCATTTCTTTATGGTACCTATCTAGGAGTGGAATTGGAAGATCACAAGGTTTTTATATCTTTGATACAAAAGAAATGTGTAAATAGTTTCTTCCTTTTCCTTCCTGCCTTCTTGCCTTCTTCTTCTCTCCTTCCTTCCCTTCCTTCCTTCTCTCTTTTTAAAAATTGTTTTATGGTCATTTATAATTGTAGTATGTGCAGTTGTTTCTTTGTTCTTGTGATCCACTGAGCTTAGTGAATCTGCACAGTGGTCATCCATCAGGTATGAAAAATGTCTATTTTCTTTTTAAATATTCTTTCTGAAATTCTTATTTTTTTGTCATTCTCTTTACATTCATCTTAATACTCTTTGTTATATTGTCATGGTCTCTTAAATTAATGCTCCTTTTTTTCTCAAAGTTGTGTTTCTTTGGGCTTTATTCTAGATTTGTTCCTGATATTTATCCCATTTGCTAACTTCTTTTTCTTTGTTTCTAAGATGTACATTTTCAAACATACCCCTTGAGTTCTTAGTATCATTTATTTTTCCTTTTTAGAATTTCTATTTTGGGGGCAGCTGGGTGGCTCAGTTGGTTGGGCATTTGCCTTCAGCTCAGGTCATGATCTCAGGGTCCTGGGATCGAGCCCCATGTCGGGCTCCCTGCTCAGCTTCTCCCTTTGCCTGCCACTCCCCTTCTTGTGCTCTCTATCAAATAAATAAATAAAATCTTTAAAAAAAAAAAGAATTTCTATTTTGTTCTTTTCCAAATAAGCTTTGTCTTTTTAGAAGCTATGCTCTGGTTCTCTGCCAAAATATTTAAACTTGTTTATCTCCGTGAAGTTAGTAAGTGTAATTATATAAAACTAGTGCTTAATTATTATCTGGGAGCCTTGTGTGTTTGGTTCTTTTTGGTTTCCCTTCAATATCATTCCCTATCAATATCATCCTGATTAGCCTGCTTGTGTTTGGTTACGAACTACACATTTTATTTGCAAATTTGTTTGTAGAAATAATTTGAGGCCTAAGATAACAGATATACATCTTTTTTAAAAAATATTTTATTTATTTATTTGACAGAGAGAGACACAGAGAGAGAGGGAACACAAGCAGAGGGAGTGGGAGAGGGAGAAGCAGGCGTCCCGAGGAGCAGAGAGCCCGATGCGGGGCTCGATCCCAGGACCCTGGGATCATGACCTGAGCCGAAGGCAGACGCTTATCGACTAAGCCACCCAGGCACCCCACAGATCTACATCTTGACCAAGAGTCTTCATTTCCTCTCCTCTTGACTTTCCACATGATTTTTCCTTGTGGTTTACAATGGGCCTTTTCTCTGCATGTGAGTGATATTACTCCAGTGCAAGCAACCCAAGGAGAGGGAGATTGAGCCAGACGAAAGACATACCACTTTTTATGATCTAGCTATGATCACTCTTTATGATCTAGGATCCAGAAGTCCTATAGCATCACTCAGGTTATACTCCAGTGGGGTAGATTTCAAGAGAGGAACATAGTCCTGAGCTACCACTGGAAGGGATGTAAGAAGAACAGGTGGAATGGGATAAATATACAGATGCTGTCATGTTTGGAAAACACATTCTGCCACAAGAGTGAGCCCTGTTCTATACCTTAAATTTTATATTTTATACATAAAATTTCTAATTTTAAAACTTAAAAATTTTATACATATGAATATATGCACATACATACATACATACATACACACATATAATATGTATCTCCTAAATTAATGACTGGATAAATATTATAATCACTTTGAAATATATGTTACCATGACCTGTTTTAAAAATCTTCTTAATGTTTGTTAATTTATGACCTCAGGGTCTACTACCCCTTCTCTTGTTAAATCTTAGTGGTATTGTACCATGTCTCCTGTCTGAGGGTCAAACATCACCGCTTTCTCTACTGACTGCAAAGTAGTTCTTGGTGGGGAGTGTCTTAGTTTTTATCTTTATTAAAAATTTGCATTTTTAATTTATTAAGAAACCTGGGATCTTTGTTCTCTGTTTCTCTTGGTAAACACAGCCCTTTTTCCTTTGTGATATATATCTATAGATATATATATGTATGTATAATTAAAAAGTCTGCCCATACCAAGTATTAGCAAGGGTATGGAAAAACTGGTACTCTCATTCATGGATGGTTGGAATGTAAAAATGTAAAATTATGTAATTGCTTTGGAAAAACAATTTGGCGGTTTCTTAAAAAGCTAAACATACACTGAACATATGAGCTATCTATTCTACTCTACTCTTAGAATTTACCCAAGATAAATGAAAGCATATGGCCATACAAAAACCTCTATGATTGTTCATAGCCCCTTTATTTGCAATAGCCAACAATGGGCACAATTCAGATGTCCTTCAACCAACGAATGGACAAATAACTGTGATGCATTTGTATGATGGAATACTTCCCAGAAGTAAAAAGAATGAATTATTGATATATGCCACAATGTATATGAATCTCAAAATAATTTTCCTTAGTAAAAGAAGCCAGAGCCCCCTCTAAAAAAAGAGATTTATTTACACAAGATTCTAGAAGATGCAAACTAATCTGTATTGATAGCAGATCAGTGGTTGCCTGAGGAAGGAAGGAAGGAAGAGCAAAAGGGAGGCTTACAAAGGGATATGGGATATTTTAGAGGGTTATTGTTATATATTCATTATTTTGATGGTAATGATCCTTTCATGGTATATACATAGGTCCAAATTTGTCAAATTAAATGCTCTACATGTGTGCAATGTACTCTCAATTATTCTCCAACAGAGCAGGTAAGCTTTTTAAGAAAAGAAAGTCACGGGGCACCTGGCTGGCTAAGTCGTTAAGCGTCTGCCTTCAGCTCAGGTCATGATCCCAGGGTCATGGGATCAAGCCCCGCATCAGCCTCTCTGCTCCGCAGGAAGCCTGTTTCTCCTTCTCCCACTCCCACTGCTTGTGTTCCTTCTCTCGCTGTGTCTCTCTCTGTAAAATGAATAAATAAGATCTTTAAAAAGAAAAGAAAAGAAAGTCACAATAAATCTGTATCGAAATGATAAATCCCAAATTAACTGCACCTTCTGCAGTTTAACTATAGGCTAGGAGATAAGGGGGAAGGGTTAGTTGTCTTTCTCATTTTTTTAAATACACACTTATACTAGAAGTAGTGAATGCATATGTGTTATATGAAGATTTTCTTTAATGTTACGTTAATATACTTCAACTTTTGTGCATTTTTACTGAACCTCCTCTTCCACAAGTAGCTGGTTTCATTTTTGTATTTTTCAGTGACCTGTGGTCACCACTATAATTTCTGGAAATGAACTTTTTTTAAAGAAAGCAATTTATTGGACTAAGGCATAATTCCCTTGTTTAATACACAACACTTAATTGCATTTTATTCCTACTACATAGGAGGGACTTGAAAATCTTCTGGTAAGGGAGAAAAGCTGGCATATACTAGATGGGAGTAATGAAATAGTAAAATTCGATCATTAACCAATGGAATGAGACATTTATGGGAGCGATGAAGGAGCAAAAATTTTCCTTAGCTAATACTTTTGCAGGTGAATACTTTTTTCTCTAAGCCTTTAAAATTTAATTGGAAATAAATTTATTTTTCACCAACTGGTTCTCTTGTTCATGCAAATAATTCATATTTATTTCTGACTCTATTTATCACTGCAAAAGGAAGTATGAAAAAATTCAAACTTTCCTTGTCCTTTTTGCACAATTTGGTAAATTGCAGTGATATTGAGGTTCCAGGCATGCAAGTCGCATGCCTACTGCACTATGCTCTGTGATTATAAATGTCAAGAGATCAGAGATTTTGCTCCTGGTCTTTGCAGAGTTGAAAAGCTTTCTGTTGTTATGGAAATATTTTGATTTCTGAATCAAAGGACAAGGGCTTCTGTTTTGTTCAGATTATGACAATAATCTACAAGAAATTGATCTCTCTGTTCACCCACTCTGCCTGCGAACACTTTGAGAACTATGTAGTTTGGGATGCAGTTCAGTAACTTATCTGTGTATGTATTTGCTGCTCAGGTGGTGAGTCAGGGGAGATTCCCTCAGTGACTCAAAGCACAATAGCAATTGAAGAGTTCTTTGTAAGCCCTTCAACCTTCATGTCCCCAAAGGCCTACTCTCTTGGTGCATAGATGCTCCAGTAGGAAGATGAGTCTAGTAAACGAGCATCAATGATAACCAGAAAGGGCACTTGGAACTGAATGGGAGTTCAAGCTCCTGTCTGATAACTACCTACACCAGCTGTTGCTTAGCCAGTGAACTCTTGACTGGGCTGAATGTTTCCATGAAAGGCCCTTCTTATAAAATTTCATCAGAATTTAAACCCTTCTGAGGTTGACCCAGTTGCATTTCACTGCTTTGTCTTGGATTCTTGACAGTTAATTACAGGAAGCCTGAATGTTGAATCATGTGCCTCACAGACCAGTTCAAATTCTCCAACAAAATAAATTTAGCTTCACTTTGTCTGAATTAAAAGATTGAAGCTTACATCAAGAAACTGGACTCTGCCCTCTGCTTTGAAAAATGAATCACACTTTGAGATGTTATTACTCTCCAACACTCAGTGGCTGAAATATGAGAGAGAGAGAGAGGGAGAGAGAGCACTCAAGTGAAAAGAAAATCAGGCACTAATTATTGGATGTGCTGTTCTTAAGTTCCCGTTTCAAGAAACATGCACAGCCAGTATTTCTAATGGGAAATGAACTAACTTTGAGATTGGTCGGGTGTTCACATCTGTAATTTGTACTGGGGTTTTCTGGTATCAGGTCTAGAGAGATGAGAAGTAGCCAAGACAATAAGCAGGCACCGTTGTACTTTTCAGGTGCTCGGCTCTCCCTGGTATCCTAATTACAGACTCTGCAGGAAGGATTCCTTTTGAAGGTAATGTGAGCCTTGTATCCAGAGGATGCTAATGAAAGGGATTTGAGAAATCTCTTGCAAGAATGTCTTACTTACAAGATCTTGTCTTTCAAAGGAAAGAGAACAAACATTTATTATTGAAGATCTACTATCTGCCAGCCTTTGGGTTAGTGTTTTTCATTTGAGAGCCGAGTTCCTCCAGTCCTTCTCTGCTGGTGAATGTGTAGATGAGGTCACCTTACTGTATAAGGGGAAGTTGGACAGCCTTTTGAATCTCATGTACTTACTCACAGTTGGGCCGTCCTCAAGGTTTCTTCCCCCCTATTATCCATGAGGATCCCTAGGAGCTGTCTCCCAAGCTCTCAGAGATGGGAACTACACACGGTAATCTAAGGCTCATCTAAGGGTACAATTTCGGTCTTTTCTCATCACACCATTTACCATAGACCACATGTTTGTGTCCTCCCAAAATTCATGCATAAAACCTAACAGACGAGGAAATCATTCTGCACATGTTAGAAAGAGAAAGACAGAGACAGAGACAGACAGAGGGACTGTCTCACTGTATGATCAGGCAGTGCTTATTTGGTATACTTTCAAAATTTGCCTTCTAATATTTTATACATTTTTTTCTTCATTTAGAAACAGTTGTTTCATTACAAAATTTGATTGAACATCACCCTCCTCCACCACAATTATAGATTACAATGGACTTGTTGAGGACAGATCCTGAACTGTAGCTTGGCAGAAAAGGATATATTTTTTCTTCTTGCTTATTATTTTGTTAGACTTAATATATGTAACTGAGAATTTGTCATTCTCATAGAATCTATACTTTTAGATGTTTTGCTCTCAGAGGATTCTGCCAAGATATTTGTAGAAGAAAACAGAACTATAGAGGTTTGAAAACTCATTGACAAATGTTTTCCCTTATGGTCTAAGGCCTAAATCTCAGTAATAACAATAATCATGTTTAAAGGATAAAGTGATCTTCCCTTGTAAAACCAGTATCTCTCATTTAATGGACACAACTGTCCTCTGTCCTTGAGAGATGTCATTCCTTTTCATTTTGATGAGCCCCTATGGCAATTCATCTTCCATAAGAGTGACTGAAAATAACTAGAATGAAAAAATTGCCTTAAATACTAGTGAAAAATAAATACCTCAAAATTATTTAAAAATATGACTAGTTTGAGACACAAAAATTTTAAGTAAAATATTTTTATTATTTCTGAAAAAAGCACTGTGTTCCAGGAAGGCTTATTTGAAACAAATTATTTATCATGACTAAAACCCATTCAATTTAACTCCGCTTAGACTGCTTGAGCTATTACAATATGGAAGACGCTAGGTTAGCTTCTCCAAGAAATAAAAAAAGTAAACCAGATGGGATCAGTCTTCTTCCAGAACAGACTTCCCATGATTTTCCTGTTATTGAAAATGATGTATGGGGCGTCTGGGCGGCTCAGTTAGTTAAGCATCTGCCTTTGGCTCAGCTCATGGTCTCAGGGTCCTGGGATCAAACCCTGCACTGGGCTCCTTGCTCAGTGAGGAGTCAGCTTCTCCCTCTGTTTCTGCCCCTCCCTCTGCTTGTACTCTCTCTCAAATAAATAAATAAAATCTTTTAAAAAAAGAAAATGATGTATTCCACAGTACAAATCTGTGTAGAAAATGAATTTATATAAAAATGAAATAGAACAAATTGGTCAAACTTCTGAAGAAATATCTAAGGTTAAGGTGATTTCTTATTGATTTCTGCATTGGGAGAAAATTCTGTAGTCTCCTATAGCAATTAGTGTCATAAAAGGTAAGCATTCAATAGGCAAATCTATTTGAGGAACGAAATTCAATCACAGTTAATTTCAGTACAAGTGTTTAATTAAGGTCTTGCTTTTTGTTTCTTTGCCTTTGTAGATCAAATTGATATGGATGTGAGGATGTTATTGTTTTGCTAAAATACGATCTTATATTTAAGGAGTCATTTAAGAAACACATAATTCAAAATTATGATTTAAAAATTGAAGGATTGCAAAAAATATTCCCCCCTCATTCGTCACGCATTACTTAAATAAACCACATGGCCTGAGTTTAGAAGATAGAGATCACTCAATTCCCTGTTTTCCATTCAAATTTCCTGTTTCTATTTTTTCTGGTCAAATGTAGAAGGTGAGTCCATGGCACATTATCATCATTTGCCCAGTAAAATCCCCTCATTCACTCAATTATTGATTGATGTGCAGTAGCTTATTCATTCCATTTTATCACCGTTACCCATTTGGATTCCCCTTTTCCAACCTAAGCAACTATTCTAATGTCTTTTCATTCATATGTGTTTTTGAAAACGTATATTATTTTTTTGTGTTCATGCATTCCGAGCTTACATGAAAGCTATTGGGTCATATATCAAATACTGTTGTTTTTTTTAAATACAGCGTTACCTCGCATTATGTTTATAAAATCCATCTGTGTTGCTAACTGAGCAACTGGTCTGTTGTCCCTTTCTTCTCTATAGTACTCTTTACCGGTTAACCATCAATCTTTATCCACTTTCTAGCAACAAACAAACCCAGTCTTGCCTGGAACTCCACACATCCTCAAATAATGCGGCAATAAATATCCTTATACGTGTCCCCTTAGGAGTGTGTGTGAGAAATTCACTGTGATATGAACCCAGGAGCAAATTGCTGGATCGCACCGCAGGCTTATATAAAATTTAACGGAATGTACCAGATGCTCTCCATAGGGGCCTCTGCCGTTTACATCCCCACCAGTAGTGATGCTGGTCCCTATCTCCACAAGCTCATCAATTATCCGGCTTTCTAATTTTTGCTAATCTAAGAGATGTAAAGTGATGTCTCTCTCTCTCCCTTCTTAATTTGCACATTTCTGATTTTTAGTAAGTTTCGGCATCTCTTCATATATTCATATACCTTGCTGCTGGGTTTCCTCTTCATATGCCCTTTGCCCATTTTTCTCTTGTGGTCGCCCTCCCTTTCCCTGTCCATTAACAGGAGTTACATGGTGTTCTCTAAATATTATTTCCTGTTTGTTCAAGGCATGCAAGTACCTTTTATTTCATCTGTTAGATCTGTCCATGTTATGTGTCTTTGAATAGAAATCTTTAATTCTGATACTGCCAAGTTATCATGTATATCATTTATAATTTTTATTTTGAAAATTTAAGAAGTCTTCCTTTACAAATATATTTCTTTTTTTTTTTTTAAGATTTATTTATTTATTAGACAGAGCGAGAGAGAGAGAGGGCATAAGCAGGGGAGCAGGAAGCAAAGGGAGAGGGAGAAGCAGGCTTCCTGTGGAGCCGGGAGCCCTATGTGGGACTCGATCCCAGGACCCCGGGATCATGGCCTGAGCCGAAGGCAGATGCTTAACTGACTGAGCCACCCAGCACCCCTACAAATATATTTCTATTAATTGTATTTAAATCCTATATTTCTATTAACTTTAAAGTTTTGTTTTTGTTTTTTTTTTTTTGGTCTCTCACATCGATTGTTAATCTGTTATGTATGTATTATAAGGTAGGGACCCAGTTTTTTTTTCTTTTAAAATAGGTTATTTTCTCAAATACATGCTTTTAAGTAACTCATACATTTCCCAGTGATTTGTGGAGACTTTTGTCAGAATTGTGTACCAGTATATATAAATGAGTGTATTTCTGAACTCTCTAGTCAGTTCTAGCTTACACCCCATACAGTTTTTACCATGATGGCTTTGTCGTACGTCAGTACTGGGCAATGTATAACTCCTCATTTCACCCTTCCTTTTCAATGCTGAAGTTTTTGTGGACATTATCGATTTTTGCACGCAGTTTATAAATTCCTCAAAAAACCCAACTGCAACTTTGATAGGAATCTGCATTAATTTCCGCCTATTGCTGCCATAACAAACTGCCACAAACTCAGGAGCTGAAAACAACACAGATTTATTATATCACAGTTCTGTGGGTTAGAAATCAGACATGGTCTTACTTGGCCAAAGTCAAAGTGTCAGTAAGGTTGCATTCTCTTCTGGAGAGTTCAGGGAGAATCTGTTTCCTTGCCTTTTCCAGCTTTTAGAGGACACCCTCATTCCTTGCTCCTGACCCCCTTCCTCCATCCTCAGAGCCAGCACCATACCCTCTGTGTGACTCTGCTTCACCTGTCACCTTTCCTTCTGACTACAGCTGGGGAAGGTCCCCCACTTTTAAGGACATGTGTTAATTACATCCGAATAGTCCGAGGCAATCCCCCATCTCAAGGCTAATAACCTTAATCACACTTGCAAATCCTTTTGCCTTGTAAGGTGACATAATGGCAGATTCTGGGGATTAGGAGGCAGACATCTTTGAGGAGTCATTGTTCTACCTACCACAGAATTGCTTTGCACTTATAGATAACTTTGGGGAGAAGTTAGGGAAGCCTACCTCTCTTTTAATAAAGATCAGTCACTGTGTCCTGTATTAGAGTTCAACGTTTTTCCCCATAGAAGGGTTGCATGTTCTTGGTTACTTCCTAGATTCTCTCTAGTTTTTGTCACCCTTGTAAATGGTTCTTATTTTGAATCTCATTTTCGAATTGGTTATTGCTAGTGTGTAAAAGTGTTATTATTCATGTAATGGACTCAGTATCTGGCAGCCTTGTCCAAGTCTCTTATCAATTCTAACAGTTTTCTTGTGGATTCTCTCAAGCTTTTCTACCTCCTCCATTTCTCTAGACCAGGGGCCAGTCCACTACGGCCTTAGTGCTAAACCCAGCCTGCCACCTGATTTTGTAGATAAAGTTTTATTGGAAAGAACCATACCCATATGTTTGCATATCATCTATCGTGGATTTCTTTCAGTGACAGAGTTTTGTAGTTGCGACAAAGACTGTTACTGGCCCACAAAGCCTAAAATATTTACTGTTTTGCCCTTTCCAGAAAAAGTTTAATACCCACCCCTGCTGTAAGCCTCTTGTTCCTTCTCCACATGCCTTACTTACACCCGTGGGAGGAGTCCGTGTCTTTTATGGAGTATTGAAAAGCAGCCAAAGACCCAAAATATTTACCTCCGCCTAAAATCCATTACTTCTCATAGTACTTCCTGTGATCATACAAATTCAAGGTCATAAAGGTTAATACATCTCTTTTTAAAATTGTGACTGTTTCCAGGCTGTACAATGTAATTTTGAAACATAGGGAGGTGTTGCAATGCAGGGAGACTTAGAATAGTTAATTGGTAAGATGAGACCACCAGATACTTAGGTGTTGGGGGAGCCCACAGGTTGGATCCCACGGAAATGGAAAATTGATCACTTCAAACTTACTAGCTTTGCTATGTTGTATAGGGCTGCCTGGTCCTCTGATTTAGAGCCACTAAATTTGTATCGTGGAGCTGTCCTGTCTAGAAAGAAGAATAATAATGATAAGACAGGTATCAAGAGAGGCACTGCTGGGAAGAGCTTGAAGCATGCTTTCTATGCCTCCTGAAGTGATCTCAAATTGAAGGACACTCTTCTTGCACTGCTAAATGTGGCATACTTGGAAATCATAAATGAATTTTTAATAAAGAACTCTGTTAGTTGTTAAAAACAAAACAGAGACCTCAGAAGAAAGGACCTATGGGACAGGCACTTAGGAAAAATTGTTCATTCTCTTTAGTTTGGCATTTAAAGTCCTCTATAATTTGCCCATACATTAGTCGTTCCTGAACGTGGCTGCGCATCAGAACTGCCCAGGGTGTTTTAAAAATTACAGATTCCTTGAGCCCTGATTCTAAACCTACTGAATCAGGATCTCTGGAGGTATGATCCTAGAGTATTCATTTTTAAAAAGCTTGCCAACAGATTCTTATGTGTCTAGCCCGGTACTGTTCTAAAATACCTCTTCAACTTTGCTATCTTGCTATCTATCACTACACCTCATATATCTTTTCTTTAGAAAAGATGGATTTGTCCTTCCCTTACCTGGCTTCTTTCCCCCTTGTCACCATGCATTCCCTTAAAATTCCCTCAGCCATGTTCATCTACCCAAATTCCCGGTCTTTCCAGCCCAGCTGATGGGTCACAAACCTTCCCTGCTTATCCAGGTAGAAGTGACCTTTCCCTTCTTGGAGTTTCAGTGGCCATTTGTTCTGCTATTTTTATGTAGTTACACAAATGTTTAGTCTCTACTCCTTGAAGATGGATGGCTCCGTGATTAAACAGCTTTGTATCTGTCATACTTCCCAGCAGTAGCTTGATACATGGTAGATATTCAAACGATGTTTGTTCAACAAGTGATAATTAATTAAAGAACTGTGGCCATCCGAAGACTACTGTTACTAAGAACAATAGAGAGGAAAAGGGCTCAAATAGAAACCAAAATCTTTGCTTCTTTTCTCTGGGATTTTTGTTTTAATGGATAATTTGTTGGAAAAGATGTCTAAGTTCATAAATAAATTGCCATTTGTTAAGTCACTTTCTCTTCCTATGTAAAGAGCCCCTGGGACTGGATTTTATTTAATGAGTGGTAAGTAGGGACATTGGTAGCAAGTCAGCAAGAGGGGCTGGCCCTGAATATCTGGGCTAGCTTGGGACCATGTGTCCTGCCAACAGCATTCCTTATAAGTATGCCTCAGCCTCATGGGTCCTCAGACTCAGTGTCAGACGTATACAGAGCCTGTGAGAAATTCTGTGTCCAAGAAGTGGGATTAATTGCAGAAATTTATATGAAAAGAACTGGTATGCTCAAAAAAGAAACACATGATTAAAAATATCTACACATACTCTTTATGGTTGCTGGGTTTGTAATACTCACAAACTGGGCACTTGTCTTCCTATTACATGGCAAGGCTATTAAGTGTGGTGGCAGGGGGAGGTTTTGATCAGTAAAAGAGACACAATACTTAATTACACAGAAGTTCTAAAGGATTGCTCATCCACAGATGGCTGAATCAGAATGCTAGCTGTGTGCTGATGGGGCTGACATTCCCTGTTGACTTTTTCCTTTTTTTTAGAAGCGTGAGGAATTTGGACCAGCCACATAGTTAGAGGGAACGGTCCTTACAAGACTGCTTTCACTTCTGACACCAGTTGTAGGTGTGAGGGGTTCCCGAGCCACCCTCTGTTTTGATAATTGTCTAGAAGGACTCACAAAACTCACCGAAAGCTGTTATACTCATGGTTATAGTCGTTTTACACAAAATGATACAGATTGAAATCAGCCAAGGAAAGAGCTGCAGAGAGCAGAGTCTGGGAGGGGTACAAATGTGGAGTTCTTGTCATGCTCTACCCAAGGAGTCCTACACAGCATTACCTCCTCCTGGCCATGATGTATGACAACACACACAAAGTATCGCCAACCTGGGAAGCTCTTCTGAACCTCTGGTGTGCAGAGTTTTATTTGGGGCCAATCACACATTGCCTGTATGGCCAAATTTTACTCTCCAGCTGTCCTAGATAGAGGTCCAGCTGATACCTTTAGCCATCAATTCCTTTGGAGGCTGGAGCAGATATGGTGTGGCCAGAGCCTCATCATAAATCAAAATCTTAGACTGTCTGGAGGCAAAAGCCCCCAGGAAAACAAAGACATCTCTATCAGGAAGGACACTCCGGGGGCTGGGAGATCACCACCCAGGAGCCCACCGTAAAGCCCAGATCTCTCTTTGAGTCAGGTTAATTCTTCAGTACAGGAGAGGCATCAGGCTGATCCTCTTCATCTGGCCTCTCGGTTCCTCCTCTGCCTCATCATTTCTTGATAGAACTTGATTTCTTGGAAATAGACCTATTTTCGAAGTAACATTTGGCAGTGGTTAGGAAACAATAGCCACCGACTGGCCGGAAGAGAAGGGGTATTAACTCCTGAGTAGAGCTTGGTATGCTGCTGGGACATATATGTTCTTTAATCTTTACAATAGTTTTAAAGGAAGATACTATTTTCCTTATTTATAGGACAAAAGAACAAAGCTTCAAAGTGATCATAAGACAGTAAAAAAAATAAAGGAGCCAGAATTTGAAGCTGGGTCTTGCTGACTCCCAAGGGCATGCTTTTTTCACTCGGCCTGACCTGAACTGGGGCTGTTTCTCTTCCTCCCCGGGAGCGGCGATTTCTCCTTCTGATAGAGTGATGTGAGGGGATCAGGGGCTGGGTCAGCCTGAAAGTGACCATGAAAACCTCCATTTTCCTCTCGGACTGCCCAGCCTACCTGAGAGGAAGAACTGGCGCTGTGGGAGCCCACCCCGAAACCCCTTTGCCTGCGATTTTATGCTTATAATTTTCATTTCCTGGAGAAAAGTAAAAAAAAAAATTATTAAAACTTACTAAATGCCCATATATTTTTATCCTTTGTACAATGCACTGTAAAGTAGCTATGCTTGTTTCCAGTTTTATAGATAAGCAAACTGGGGCTCAGAGGAACAGAGAGCAGAGGTGTGGGGAAGCGGGGACTGAACCCAGGGGAGCCTGACTCCCACCTGCCGGGGTCCTGTCAGCCCCGCCGGGGGGCGGCTGCATCCCAGCAGCACGCATGCTCATGCACAGCTAGTTCATGAACTAGGGGCTACGCAGTCACCAAGAGCAAACTCTCCCACCTCTCTGGAGAGCACAGATCCGGTTCCAGTGGAGCATATTCCCAACATTTTCTGGAATCCGGCCCTGTACGAGGTATCGAGCTTGGAGGTAAATGAAGGCCTCATCCATTGTGTTTCCACCAGGAGGGGCTCTTTTCTATAGCAATGGAGTTGGTTAGGCACGTGGGAGCCAGGGATGAAGGTAGGGCCGATCAATTTTTAGGTTCTGACTATTCTCTCACTTGGCCTTCCACAGGAGCAGCACCTTTGCAACCTTCATGAATTTGTAATTAAGCTTGGGATTTAATGCCTCCTTAGAACACAGTTTTAAATTTAGGAAAAATTAAGAGAAAACATTATTTTGAAACTCATAAGAGTTGTCCATAAAGCAAGTAATCCTACCAGGTTTTAGGGCTCAGAGCCCAGAGAAGAGTCTATTGCAATAGTCTGAAAGCTGGATACCTGTGAGTCAGCCAGCTCATGACGGTGTCATCCTATAAACCACCTATAACCCCTAGAAGAGGTAAAAATAACCAAACGCTATATTTAGTAGATCCTAGACTTGTAATTAAATGACAAAAAGAGAAGCAGGAGACAAGGTGACTAGGGAGAATATGACTCAGCAGGACACACACTTTCTATTTTGGGAATGTCACATATCGTTATTTTGGGAGGAAAAATTGATTTGAATAAGTTCCCCAACATTGGTTTCCTTGGGGATCAAGACATACTTACTTTAAATGAGCAGAAGATCAGTGATATAAAATATTTTGTCAGAAAACAAACTTAAAAGAGAAGCTCCTTCAAGCAGTCAAAAGAGAATTTTCTGAAAAGATGTATTTTTTTTCTTGCATGAATTCGAAAATGGTATTCACTGAATGATTTAATTGATCTTGAGACATTTTAAAGAAGCCACCATTTTGATCCCTTTGAGAGTTTCTCATGGGGGTGGGAACTTTATCTTACAGATGCCTGAAATTTTTAGAAACTTATGATGCTGTTTTGTATTTAATTCCATTAGGTGAGATGTACTTTCAATAAATATAGTTCCGATCATACTATATCATACTGAGGTACAAATATGTAGTTTTTATTAACACTGTCCATTACTAACCAAAGTCCTTTAAAGTATTTTGTGTGGTACAAATATCTAATAACCCTAATATCTAATAACAAATCTCATATTAGTAATATCTTCATCATAAATGCCACTTTTGGAAACCAAGTGTGGGAAAGATGGTTGAGATTTAGATTGAGCCTTGTAGGGAAAATTTTTTGCTTCAGTGGGAAACCAAGCATGTTTTGAGCACATTCTGGGTCATCTGAATGATTCTGTGGAGGCTCTGGGTCTCTGTTTCTCCCTGAATATGTTTGACAACTGTGAAGGTTGTGATTGATAGCAATGCAAAATAATTTTTGTTTATACAAATGTAAAAAAATTCTGTCTGGTGATTCAACTGTCCTCCCCCACTGCATGGAAAAAGTCAGTTTGCTTCCAATTTGTAAATTCATTTCAACAGTCCTTTACTACGTGTAAATTTATGCTTCTTCTGCTTCTCTTTGGAACTGGTTGTAACATCTGACTGTTTTCCCAAATATAATCTTTACCATGTATTCATTTCAAATCTGTATGAGAGTCATGATTTCCCCCTATTTTTGAAAACTATCCTTTTCAAATTTCACTCAGATGGGACACTTGAATGTCATCTCTTGAAGAAGTCAGAGTGGTCTCTTCCTGTCCTCACTGTATATTGAGTCATATTCATTGTTGCTTCTGTTATAATATCCTCTGGTATCACTGCTGTTCAATCTGTCATTTTACTACCTAAATGTTCACAGGTGTATGTTTTGTTTTCCCACTCCAAATGTCAGCTCTTTGATGGTTAACGCTTCTCTATGTCCCCTGCAGTGCTTAACATAATATGTTACACATAGTATGCGATCAGCTTGATAACCACTAGTTGAATAAATAATAATGTTGAGTTTCCTGTTTCATCTGCTGTCTGTACTTTCTCTGTGGTCCTTGGCAAGGTTACAAGTCTTGTAGCTCCATCTCACAGAGTGCAGATATCCTAGGAGTCCCCTGCTCTGAGCCGAGTATGAAAAAGGCAACTGGGTTATTTCCCAATGGCTTTTAACTTTAATTTTTATTATTATTTTCATATTATTTTTATATGATGGCAGCACTCATTGAAAAGAAACCAAATCTATCTTGGGTTATGAATAGATTTCAGTCTTTTCCCATGCCTGCCTTGTGAACTTAAATTATGTGGAGGAATTTTAGCTCTGAAGCATCCTTCACCCAAGGTTTGAATATCTGGAAGACTCCATCCCAAGAATGAATGTGGAGAATGAACACTCTCCTGAAAAGTGAACCAGTGATATATGCCTTCTAGAAACCTAAGTAGATGATGGTTTATATATGTCTAGCCCTTAATAGAATACTTTAATATGCATTTTCATATTTGGTCTTCAAAGTAACTGTATTAAAGACGAATGTACTATCTTTTTAAAAAGATTTTATTTATTTATTTGACAGAGAGAGACAACGAGAGAGGGAACACAAGCAGGGGGAGTGGGAGAGGGAGTAACAGGCTTCCCACGGAGCAGGGAGCCCAACGCGGGGCTCGATCCCAGGACCCTGGGATCATGACCTGAGCCAAAGGCAGATGCTTAATGACTGAGCCACTCAGGCGCCCCAAGATGAAGGTACTATTTCTCCATTTTACAGCTGGCTAAACCAAGGCTTTATCAAGTTAAGTGAGTAGAGATTTGAAACTAGGCCCCTGACATGCTAACTCATTCTCATTTCACTAAGCCAAGCTACTCCCTTTATCTTGGGAAAGTCTATCTGTAGGAGCATCCCTTCATGGCACAGCCTTTCCAGTATGCTACGGATCCATCTATATCCTATTCTAAGTTTTACCTAGGAATTTTGTAATTCCTGGAAAATTGTAAAGATATGAAGATGACTGTGAGCCAAAATATAGGTTTATTTTTCTTTTATATGTGGATGAGGGCCTAGATTAAACTTAGATGTTGGGTTCTCCTACATTTTGTTTTTCTCAGAGAACTTAACTGTATGGTACTTTCACATTGAGCAACTCCACTCAGATCACTTGCTTTCCAAGGTCTGTCATGCTCACTGCTAGCATAGGGATGGGAAATCCTGGATCTGCGGGAATGTGGAAGGTCGAAGGTTGGTCTTGGATCGTCTTTCCCAATTTGGTCGCATATTAGAATCTAGAACTTTAGGACCAGAATCACTAGAAATGGGGTAGGGGGAGTAATTTTTATAAGCTGACAAGGTGATTTTGCCACTTTTTGGAAAACACTGCTCTCAGAAATTGAATTCAGGACAGGTGTAAGGGCCTGGGAACCAAATGGCACAGAAGCCAGAGAACTGGAAGAAGGGGGTGGGTGGAGGCACAGTTGTTCCAGAAAGCACTACTTTGAATCTAATGTCTTTGACTCTATCCTGTATCTCCTCTGAAGTGACTGGAGGGGACCAGGAGTAAAAGCGACCCCAGACCATTCTCCAGAACTCCCTAGAAGCATTTGTGCTTGTATGGATCTGCAGAGACTTATGGATCACTGGCATGGCACCGAGTTCATAGAACACTAAAATTAAGTATTGCAGGGACCTGTAAGATTTTGTTCAGCTAAAATACTAATTATGAAAATAATGACAGTAAACTCTTTCTTAGAAGAGCACTGGAGTAAAATATTTAATAAAACGTTGACTAAGAAGGAACTGAAACTAAGATGTTCTACTGGGAGATATTAAAGAAGACAAATAATTGGAGAGCATACCTTACTTCAGGAAGAAAGTGGAATGCACAAAATCCGTCAGTGGGTTCTGACACTCACAGTAAAATCCCCTGCCACTTATCCAAGGTGCTTCATGATGGGACCTCTGACCCCTCTCTAATCTTGTCCTCTTCGTCTCCCTTCCTTGACACTCTCCCACTTCTCTGCCTCCCACCTCTTCCCTTTGATAAACATGTGGCTTCCTTCCTTGCATCCTTCAGGTCTGGATCAATACTGATTTCAGAAACCTTCCTAATCATCTTAAATACAGTATCACCCCATCATCTTTACTTTGCTTTATTTTTTCTTCAGAGCATTTAACCTCTAGCACTGCCCACACTCTGACTTCATGTTATGTATCTGTTTGTTGATTGGTTTTGACTCTTTCATGCAAATGTGCCATAGGGAAGGCTCTTTGATTTTTCCATTGCTGTGCTGGTGTCTCTGGCCCATTGTAGCAGCTCAGTTCGTATTCATTACATGAATCGTGAACAGATTCTCATTAACCTACTCTACAAATTCCATGAGATCCCAATAAAAAACCCAAGGGATTTTAAAATCTTGATCAAATGATTAAAAATTCAAACATTAAAATTTAGAATATCCATACTTTTTGAAATAGAAATTCTACTCACAAGCAATTATTCTAAAAAATAATTGAATGAATATTCAGAGATATCTATACAAGGATGATCATCACAGAATTATTCATAAAGCAGAAAACAGACGATAGTTTTAAGTCCATTGATTAAAGCTAGTTTGTATAATTTGTGATTCATCAAATTAAAGGATAATCTCAACAGAGACATTGCAATAAGTGGAAGATGTTATCAAATAGAATATGTAGTAGACTATTTAAAATATATGCTATGTGTATTTATATACATGTATACATATAACATGCCTGTAAGAATACTTACGAGGATATTAACAGTATTTATTATTGCTGGGAGGACAATCTTCACTTATTTTAAAGCTTTTCCTTTCCTTCGATAGCAATTAATTATTTTTAAAATAAAACATTTTATTTTGAAAAAGAAAAAATACCAAGTCCAATTCCTTTACTGTACAGACGGAGAAACTGGTCTCAGGATACACATTGTGGGTTTGATTGTGTATGTGTGTGTGTATGGAAGATGGGGATAAAAAAGTTCATCCAATATAATCCATCTGGAAAAGAGAAGCAGGCTTGGTTTAGCTGAAAGGCTGAGAGATGTTTTATTTTTCCTGAACCAAATAGCTATTTTTTATGAACCTCAAGCTTAGATGTCACATTGCCTTGTATGGGACAGGCAAGACACTTGATTCGGATGTAGATATACTCTGCTAATAGAATGTGTCTATCTCAGAATTCTAATGCAGCAAAACGAACTCACACAAAGAATCTCTTTAGATAGATCTCAGTGAATCTTCTTGCTCATTTCAACCCCAATCAAACCTATATTCAAATATTAATGAAAGGATTAAACTATCCAAGTACCAGGGCAGACGGGAAGAAGAAGAAAAGAAATACAGCCAGATGACTATTGCATTCTCAGGCATCGGGTTGTGGTGTCAGGATGTGAGTTCTTAAGAGATAGCTATTTGCATAAACCAACAGTCACAAGGAAAAAATATTTCTCAAAGATAACAACATTGGTAGTGACCTAGGTTTATTTGCTGCCCAAAAGATAGTTATTTGTTGTTAAACATAAGTGCTCCTTGCTCAACATCCTGGTTTGAATTTCATTCCTGAATATTTTAGAAGTGAATCATATACATGTTAGGTTAGAAGAATTTAAATAGGGGCTCCTGGGTGGCTCTGTCTGTTGGGCGTCTGACCCTTGGTTTCGGCTTAGGTCATGATCTCTAGGTCTGAGGATGGAGCCCTGTGTCCGGCTTGGCACTCAGTGGGGAGCCTGCTTGAGATTCTCTCCCTTCCTCTCCCTCTGTCCTTCCCCCACTCTCGCACTCTCTCTCTTTCTCTCTAAAATAAATAAAAAAATCTTAAAAAGAAAGAATTTGAGCAGTTAAGTATTGGAGAAGTCAAATTTTGAGAAGTCTAAGCTGGGAAACTATCACGTGAGATTGTGGGTCAGTTTAAGTGAAACATCTGGGGCTACAGCTGGAGAAAGGTGCCCCCTCTGAGTGGACATGACCCCATAGGATGTATGGTTTGGCAAGCCTATCCTTTGGAGAAATTGGGGGGAAAGGTAGTATGGACATGGTGAGGGCTGAGAGGAAAAGGGGCCTCGTTTGTATCTCCATGCTGAGGTCTTGGGAAGGAGATGTCTCAGCAAAGACAGAACACAGATTTTGTGAAGCCTGAGCCAGAATCCTCACCACTGGCAGCTGGAGTTGGTTTCGGTGGGAATCCTGGATTCGGTCCTCCATCCCTGTCTGCTTTTCCAGTTTTGCTACCTCTTCCCCACATGGACTGTATATTCTCATGTCTTTACAGCTTGACTCTGTTTAATTCTCAGCACAGTTTCAGAACTTCCTGTTCCCTTGTTTTATGCTGATTATTTACATTTATATTCCACTTCTACTTTGGTTAACCTCATCTGTTCATTTTTTTTTTTTTTAGGCTTCTCGCTCCTTCTTTTACATTTTTCTTCTCTTTAAATTCTTGTTTTTAACACATTTGGAAAAAAAATGCATCTATTTTAGCCCCATAGAAGAATGTACAACTTCCTAAGCTGTGTGTGATTCAATTCTTAAAACTGGACTTTCTAATATTATTGTTTCCATTGTTTGCATTAACCTTTTCACTCCATTTCATTTTCGTTTCCCTTGTCCTTAAATTTTACCTTTACTCTTTCAGCCATCTGCCCTCCCTTTGTCACCCTACCTTAATTTTTTCTATTGTTGCCCTTCACCTCTCTGTCTCTTTCTTTCTTTATAAATAATTGTAAAATGACCTAGAGGCCATTTAGCCAGAGAAGCAGTGATAACTAGACATTCCTCACCACAGACAGGAGCTCTAGGAACCACGTGCTCCCTCTTCCCACTAATGGAGTTCCTGGTCCACTTAGGGATGGCTCTTAAAAAACCTCACCTGGATACCCCAATTTCCCCCACTGGCTATATTCTATTTGTGTGCCCACTTCCGATTTCCCGGAATAGTGTTTCTTCTAAATTCTCATCCTGCCTGGTCTTTACCTAAACAATATCTATTTAAAATCTTTCATCTGTTGTATATACTGTTGACTTTGATAAAAATGACCCAGAGGAAAATTCTAGGTGGCAGCATTGGCAGCCACACCAGAGATGGGACGCTGTAGGCAAAAGCCCTGTGTGGCAAGGCAGGTCCTTCATAAAGAGCAAAGTGGTGTCGATGTGCATACAGGTACTTAGGGAGAAGGAACACAGGGGGGGCTTGCAACGTCCCCATTCCTTGTTGATCCCGTTTCTCCTCTACTGGAGCATAAGAGGATCTGACTTTTCAGCAGCTCCTAGAGCTGTTCCTAAATTCTTCACTCTCATTGTAGGGTTTGGAGAAAGTTTGTTTAGAGTAACCTTTTTTTTCTTTAGGGACAATTATAAGCTTACTTGATGGCAATCTTCATTTGTTAGGACTTGTATTTGGCGACCTGAATCTGCCTGGAGTGTCCTACCTAAGGAGGAGATAGGCTCATTTTCTTAGACGTGGACTTTGTTTCCAGACAAGTTCCCACAGGGAGGACCCGGCTGATAAAATTCAGCTTCACATGTCTCTCTGATCTCTACATGTGTGTAATTCTTACCTGTCCAAACAGAATTCAGGCTCCTTGAAGAAGTGGGATATATTACAGCTTCGAGGACTGGAAATGTGAGTCTTGGTGTTGACTCTGTCATTAATAAGTTAGGGAAGCTGTTTTAGTCTGTGTTTGTGCATTGCTGTCCTTAAACTATGGGGGCTAGAGCAGAGGGTATCTCCTAGAAGGCACTCCACTCTATATCTTAAGTTTCTTTTCAGTTTGCCATGGCATCTCATTTAGCACACTATCAGGTTTAGGGTAAGTTTTTAACTTACGCTTTTTATTGACTGGTAAATGATGACTTTACAAGCATAATGAGATATGTGAGCACCCCCCCCACCACCCAAAATAAGACCCTGACCTTAACTGTATGAAAATGTGGAATTGAATCAAGTGAAGTAAAGAAAGTTACTTGAAGGGGAAATTTGAGCTGGTCCTGAAATGTTATAGTTAGTTCAATGATCCTTTATCAATAATCATCACTTAAAATCATGATAACCGTAGTCATTCTTCTTAAGACCAAACTGTCATCCTTTAAATTCTCAAGTGTTTGAACATTGTTAGTGGGTTCATTATCATAAGTTGGTGAAAAATGGATATTCCAGATCAAAATATAGGTCAGATCAAATCCAACCATGGCGGAGGGCACTACAAAGCTATGGAGAAGAGAGTGGATAATGGGATAATGTAGATAGAAATGCTGCCCCAATTTTCAAAAATGAAAAAAAAAAGATTCTCTTGATAGTTATAGCTTTGGTAATTTGTAAGGCCACTTGTAAGGGTGACAATGATTTCTCATTTGGTTTTTTGATTCAATAAAGCTACCCATCAAAGTAGAGAACATTTACACTCTCTTGCCTGTCTACTATTGAGAGTGTAGATCTTTCTCCCAACCATACACTTTGCAAGCTAAATAGTATTATTCATGTCAAGTAAGATTGGTGGGGCTGGTTTCAGCATGGGAAACTCTCATCCCAAACTGTGCTTGCTTGGAATTTCTCCTTGCTCTCTTAGCAGGCTACACACTATTTTTGATTATTTAGGTCCCTGTGATGTGTGCAGCTCACGGGAGGTGACTTCTTATCTAAGTGCAGAAGCTGCCTGATAAACAGCAGGGATGAATAATTTATAAGGAAGCAGTATGGAAAGTGGCATTTCACACTTCCTTCCATGTAAAATGTCACATGAATTCCAAACAGCCTAAACGGTTTGGTAGGAAACAGAAATCTAAAATCGCTAGCAAGAGAAAAGAAAGAGAGGGCTCTATAATGTGGTAATTATGGGATTACTCAAGAAGGATTCTGATTCAAATTTTGCTGTCCATTGATTAATTGTGAAAACAAATTGCAGCTTCTCAAATCAATATTAAGAAATAATTATTATATACATGGAAATAGCATCAATAGGCAAATAGGCTTGGATTTTCTTCCACTCGATTTCAGTCAATTTACAGTAAATGAATCCTGAAAAACTGTATTTTTCATTTTCTAATCATGCAGTAAGCCATCCGTTAAAAGAGAACCCCAAAATGGGGTTTGATATATTATTATGCATCATATTGCGTAGTTAACATTAGTCCTCTTAATCAGAAAGTCTAATCAAATTGGGTCTCTGAATTCAAATCACCAAGCCGTTACTAACTCTTTATTACTGAAGGTGGTTAGCAAGATTAAACCGAAACCATAGAAGATCAAACTCTTAAAAGTAAGATTGCATTTTTATTTCATTTGATAATTAATATTTAGTAGGTTGTTATTTTTGGAAAGCTAAAAATTTAGAGTTATCTTATTAAATTCTTGAATTATTACTCAATCTGGCTTGTGGTAATATATCATTTTTTGAAGAATGAGAGTCCTCAAAGAAATCTGTTAAATATCCTGGTATATGAAATATAATAAGAATACTGGGGGATAGAAAAAGATTAAGTTGTTGCCTTTATCTTTAAGAACCCATCACTCAATCTGGATGAGAAGAGGGCAAGAATGAACACCTTCGAGAATTAGAGACAATGAAATGAGTATCGCTGGTGTGGTAGATTCAGAGAGAAGAGATCAGCCTGGCCCGGAACAGTCATGGCAGGCTTTATAAGTGACCAGAAAATTGGTTGTTTATTTCTCAACCCTTCCCCTCCCTCTGGCCAAGAAACTTTCCTGCCCCCATCTCTCATTCACCCTGTCAGCAGCCTGAACTATGGTGGTACCTTTCTAGATGATAGCCTTGCATTTGGCCAGACACTCCTAATACATCCCAAATGCTCCTGCTTCCTCAGTCTTCCTAATAGCTCCCCGTTGTGCAAAAAGCACCACCTAGTCTGGCCCCTGAGCCAAATGCACAAAGTCCTTCTTTTTTTTTTTTTTTTTAAAGATTTTATTTATTTATTTGACAGAGAGAGAGCGAGAGCAGGAACACAAGCAGGGGGAGTGGGAGAGCGAGAAGCAGGCTTCCTGCTGAGCAGGGAGCCCGATGTGGGACTCGATCCCAGGACCCTGGGATCATGACCTGAGCCGAAGGCAGACGCTTAACCACTGAGCCACCCAGGTGCCCCAAAGTCCTTCTTGAAAGGCTCCTAACTTGCCCACGTTCACAGAGCCAGCAAGTGGGAGAGCCAGGACTCATACCTACGTGCTTTGCTTCCAGAGCTCATGTGCTTTTTCAAAATATGAGACTGTAATCAATCTGATTTGCCTGTCTCCCATGAGACTGTAAGTTCTTCAAGAACAGCAACAGCAGGGGCGCCTGGGTGGCTCATTCCTTAAGCGTCTGCCTTCGGCTCAGGTGATGATCCCAGGGTCCTGGGATCGAGCCCCGCATCGGGCTCCCTGCTCGGCGGGAAGCCTGCTCCTCCCTCTCCCGCTCCCCCTGCTTGTGTTCCCTCTCTCGCTGTGTCTCTCTCTGTCAAATAAATTAAAAAATCTGAAAAAAAAGAAAAAAAAGAACAGCAACAGCACTGTATCTTAGTTATTTCTGTATTGTTGGCGCCATGCCCTCATCAGATACTCAACCACTATCTGTTAGATAATTTCAGAAATCTTGTATGTTGAAGGCGAAGGATCCCATCAGGAAAACAGAGCTTATACCAAGTGCCTCAAGAGAGGATCCTTAACAGGGAGAATTAGCTGATAAATCTTGGAAAGTTTAAACAGATAAAAAGGGGAGTTAGTATTTGTTGAGTACACCATTTTGGTGTTCCAAGATGAAGAAAGTTCTGGAGATGGATGGTGGTGATGGTTGTGCAACAGTATGGATGTACTTAAAATCACTCAACTCTACACTTAAAAATAGTTAAGATAGTAAATCTTATGCTGTGTGTATTTTACCACACACACACACACACACACACACAAAACTGGAGAAAAAAAGGGACAAGAACTCAACCCAGGGGCACCTGGGTGGCTCAGCCAGTTGGGCATCTGCCTTCGGCCCAGGTCTTGATCCCAGGGTCCTGGGATTGAGCCCCATGTTGGGCTCCTTGCTCAGCAGGGAGCCTGCTTCTCCCTCTCCCTCTGCTATTCCCCCTGCTTGTGTGCTCTCTCTCTGTCAAGTAAATAAATAAAATCTTAAAAAAAAGAAAGAACTCAACACAGATGTTGGCATCGACAGGAAGTGGACCAGCCATAGGGCTAGAGGGACAAAGGGGAAGATGGCGTTGCCAGGGCTGAGGGGACAGGCTGTCTGTGGTGAGCAAGGACCCCGGAGGGAAGGTGGTTGTCAGTGCAGCCTGAGGAATATCATTTGCAGAAGTCAGGAGTGGGGGGGGGGGGGCAGGGGACAGAGTTTTTCAGAGCCAACTGGGACACACCTGGCAAAGGGCAAGATCCTTCAGAGGGTAAATAGCAGGGTGTAGAGCATGGTGGAAACAGAGAGGGCATGAGGGGCGGCAAAATGAAGAAGCTGTCTGGATTGGGAGAGACACAGAAACGTGTGTTTGGGAGTACAGAGGCAAATGTTTCAATAAATAAAGGAAGGACAATTTGGGAGGATATCTTTAAGCTTAGGTGGAAGAGTTTTTACATCACATCACTAAATGTTTGGAAGCAGAAAGCATTCAATGTGCTCTTTAGTAGCACAGACAAATATCATGGATCTGTTACACATTAGAGGTCAATTGGGACAACTTTCAAGCACCAACTCAAATCCTATGAATCAAATAATAGAACGTTGTGATATCATCTCTCACAACCTCATTCTTCTAACGAGGCATTTATTGCTCCACATAACCACCTTATGAGGGAGGGGTATTTATTACCCATCAGGAAACTGAGGTTTAGAGCGGTCAAGTAACTCCCAAGGGCGCTCACGTGGAAGGCAACAGAGCTGGGGGCTGAAGGAGGCCAGTAGATGCTGGAGCCTAGGCACTGACCTGGGCTCTCAAGCTCAGCTCTGTTTCAGCACACTCAGCCCTCCAGCTGCTATATTTGGAGATCTCTGAAGACAGATGGCACAGTCATCAGGAGCGTGGTCTAATGATTAGTCACTCCACAATCAATACGGGATTTTTAATTTTAATTTCCGAAGGACTTTTTCTCCCTGTGCTTTATTTCTTTGTCCAAGTAGAGAACATCTGCTCTGGGATTGGTATTTATCCAAAATTCAATCTCTTTTCTTTCCACACAAAACCACTTCCTAAGCACTGACGTATGAAAGAGAAAATGGTTTTAGTTCACAAGGAGTGATCTCTGCCCTCAGGAAACTTGAATATGTCCGAAAAAGCTAAAATTCCCATAGGAAATTGGCATCATTTCACCTCCTTTGCCATTTCTTTACAGGTTTTGTTTTTATCAAGAGCTTTTTCTAGTTTCTAGTTTTTTTGGCATCAAAAGCATGATTGCTATGGCTCTCGCGATTTTTTTCCTCTGCTACGTTGTTGTGGTTTGGAAAACCTCGATGAGTTACTTGATTCTTCAAATTAAGCATGGTAGTTTTTTTTCCCCCCCTTTCCTGGCCTTGGACACCTCTAGAATCCTATTAGACATGAAATGCTGTCAGTGCATGGGTGGATCTCCACCAAGGGCCCAAGTGGATTCTCTCCACTTCATGGAATTCACTGAGGTTTGCGGGCAGTCCTTATGCTGCAAGTAAGACTTGTTCTCTTTATTTAAATAACTTAAGAAATGAGTAAGTGTTCAGAACATATTTTTATGAGGGCCGTACTTGGGGTGATTTTGAGTTGGCCATAGGGAAAAAGTAAACAGTCACGGCTCTCAACCATTCCTTCTGAACAAAATCTTCTTTAGGACAGAGAACGTGTCTCAAAGCACAGTTGGTGTATTATTACACATCCAGTAGGTAATTAATTATAATATTTTAAATGGCTGTGGAGGGCAGCCTGAGGCACGAGTGCTTTTGGAAACAGATTTTGCATATCTACTGAATGACATAATAGCTAGTTTCTGAAAATATTAGTCTTAGAGGAATCCTTCTATTCATACTCTTTGTAATTATGTCTGAAACTTCTCCAGTGATGAGGTTTCTTTTAATTTGTAAGTATCGAGAGATCATGAACCAGGTTATGTTACTTATTATGAAAAGTTCTCAACTTCAGCACATGAATACGCTTGATGTGCTCGTTAATTTACTTAGCTTCTCTGGTTAGCAGCCATAAACTTTGTCCTTAACCCTATAAACATGTCCTTGGGGTCTAGGGGCAGGGGAAAATCACTCATCGATAGATAGATCATTAACATCTGCTTTGGGCGAGACAGTTTTAGATGATGGGCACAGGGGAGGGGCTTAAAGATAAAGCCTACCTTGACCTTGATTGGGGCAACCACCTGGTCTAAGCCTTAGGCGATTCCTGGGCCTTCACTTGTCAACTCCGTAGAGGTCCTGGGCAAACCAGGAGAAGCTGATCACTCCGCTTGCCCTCGAAGAACTTACAATCGAATTAGCAGGAGATGGGCCCATGAAAGGGGAGAAATAAAAATAAAGTATTCTCAACTGTGAGGAGGGAGCAATGATTTCCAGCTGAAAGGATTTGGGGCCAGGTGAGTGCAAATCCCTTGATATACCTGGGGCTGGGGGAGAAAAATTAGATGAATGGCATTTTGGTAAAGATGGCCAAAATGATATAAAATAAAAGGAGCCAATGTTGTTTGTGGTTCCTGAAAACCAGGGAAGAGAGCCCATCACTCAAGAGAAACTGCAAAGCATCTCTGCTGGGTAGAGAGTGACTGGGACCAGATTGGGGAGACACTGAAGGCTGGCTCCGTGTCCCCTTCTGAGAAAATGGGGCAAACCTTGCAATTAAGGAGAGCACATCCTGCAGAACTCCAAGGATATTCCTTAATTTGGAACCATGAAGGTAGAGTGTGGACAGACAGGGAACACACTGCCCTCAGAGTCCCTTCTGCTGCTGGGAATTAAGGAGCCATCCCAGGCAGTTCCTGTGAGAGTCCAGGGCTCCCATCTATTGGGGCTCTACCAATAGAGTAAAGAGTGGGGCAAGGCTCTCCTCCAGGCAGCAGGCCTCCCCCTGATAAAGCAGAACTGCCTGCATGAGCAGCTTTCTAGGAGAAGCCTGGATCTGTAGGCCCTTCGTGGAGATGAAGATGAGCACAGAATCAGATATAGATGGCTGACCCCTGGACACACAGGCGGAGACCTCACAGAGCTGGCCTTGCCCGTGGTTCTGACTTTCTCCTTGTTTCTTTTAGGCTGCTGGTTTCACTAAACCAGGAAGGCAAATTTAAGTACAAACAAACAAACAAAATCTTTTGAGCTTAAAAATTTGAGAGGAGATTTCTAACAGCAAGCAGATGGACAGTGAGGAGACACAAGGAGAATCCTCCCCCTCTGTTTATGTGCAAACAGGAGGCTAGGAGAGATGCTCCTCTCTCAAGGATGCTTAAACAGAAAACAGCCAACAGGAGGCCTATGGAAAGATTTTACAGCTCAGAATAAGGAGAGGGACAAGGGACTCAATATCCAGGAAAAGAGCTGGTTTTGAAAAGATTTACTACAGGAAATAAATTATATTTGGGCAATACCTGCTTTATGATCTCAGTAAAATATAAGACAAGAGGGGCTTTTATATAAGAAGTGAAAGATGACACAGAATCACACAGGCTGAAGTAAAACACAAACTATCTGAAAGTCAAAGGAAAGGAAAGCAAAATAATTTGAGAAAATCAAAGATGCGAGAGTGGAATTTAAAACTGTATTGGAACTTGTAAAAGTATCTATACATGAATGTGGATTTGATTACATGGCATATTAAAATATTCTTTATGTTATAAAACACAGTAAATTAGAGCAAAAGCACATAAAGCAAGTTTTTAATCAACATATGAAGAGCTCCTAAAATCCATAAGAAAATCATGAACACCCTATTAGAAAAAAATTTTAAAGGACATCTAAAGTTGATTTATAAAGAAGTAAAAGTAATAGTGGTCAGAAATTGGGGGCCAGGGGCACCTGGCTGGCTCAGTTCAGAGAGCATGTGACTCTTGATCTCAGGGTCGTGAGTTTGAGCCCCATGTTGGGGTTAGAGCTTACTTAAAAAAAACAAAAACAAAAACAAACCCTCCTCCAAAACCACAAAATAAAATTAGAAGAGAAAGATTTTTACATGATTCTAATGAAATGTAATTTTTAAAATAACCTTTTTCCTTTATGAACTTGGTGAATATTGAAAATACTAAGAATTGTTGAGGACGTTGTGAGGACTACACACTGTTGATGGCATTATAAATTTGTATGTTTCTAGAAGGGAGTTTAAAAGATGTGTAAGTTGCCAGTATTTTTAGAAATATCGGTATGATTTGGACCAGAAATCCTTTTTAAGTTGTCTTCTTAATAAATAATTGGAAATATTTATTTAAAATAAATAATTTTACTATTACTTATAATGGTGGAAACTGGGAATAATCTATGCACCTTTATGCTATTATTTAAAGAAATTATGGTATATACTTATCATAGAATATTTGGAAGATATATTTTCTAAGACTCTAATACCTAAATTAATGTGCTGTGAATTAAACTCATCTTGTATATTTTTAGATTTTTCTATGAGCTGTTTTATTTATGTAATATGAAATTATGTTATTTTTATGAAAACCAAAGAGTTTGCCCCATGACTGGTGATTCAGGAACACAATTATTTGCAGCAAAAATAGCTTAGAATTACTACTTAAGACAATGAATTCTGATTTTTTCAGAAATACTACTTATAACTTTGGAGAAAAAATTCTTGACTTAAAACTTAAAAACAGTTTTAGGGGGCGTCTGGGTGGCTCAGTCAGTTAAGCATCTGACTCTTGACTTTGGCTCAGATCATGGTCTCAGGGTTGTGAAATCATGCCATGCGTTGGGCTCTGCACTCAGCACAAAGTCTGCTTGAGATTCTTTTTCCCTCTCCCTCCCCTCCGCTTGCCCTCTCTTTCTCTCGCTCTCTAAAAAATAAATAAGTAAAGTCTTAAAAAAACAAACAAACCACAGTTTCAGGTCAAAGCTTATGCATAAACTGTATTTTTTTTTATTCTTATGTTAATCCCCATACATTACATCATTAGTTTTAGATGTAGTGTTCCATGATTCATTGCATAAACTGTATTTTATATTACATCAGATTTGTTTGTTCTTGTTTGTTCTTAGGATGATCTGCAAGAGCTTTTAAAATGTAAAAAGAACATATGATGAATTATGTCACATGGTCAGAAGAGGGAGCTTTTAGATTGCAAAAAAAAGAAAAAGCAACACTCCAAGCACTCTATTATCAGAAGTATAATATTATTTCAAGTCCGAATATTGAATACTAATGAAAAAGTATCTAGTCACAGAAATATTTCTTTATGATAGCTTAAAAAAATCTGTTTTGTTTTATTTCATGATTTAGTGAAACATTAAACTTAACTTCATTCTTAATCAAGAGAACTTCTTCTCACTCTAATGTCTGTCCTCCTACTGGGCACCTTTGACCTTTGTAATTGTTGCTAAGAGACAAAAAGCCTGGCTGATTGAGGTGTATACCTGTCTGCTTTACCTTTTTGTCTTTTGCATGTAGTGTGGTTGGTACAGGAGCCAAGGGACAAGATGGCAGACAGCAAGAAGGCATGAACACTAACCACTGAATAATTCAAGATTGATTACCTACTACGTAATGAAGACACAAGGGCAAAGTTCTCTTTCAAAATAGTTCATTTAATACAAAATTTGAGAGTAAATCAATCTAATTGAAAGCTTTTTTCTATATCAACATTCAGAGTTTAAAACTAGCATTCCTGTTCCCAGTATGTGTGTGAACTCTTTATAAATTCAACCATGCTTGGAGGTTCTGCAGTCAACCATAGCATACTGAGAACTGGAAGTGAGTTCTGTTATTATCATAACTGCCATGATCATGGGAAATATATCCTAGAGTGTGGGATGCAACAACAATGAGGATAATTCTTTTTAAATTAGTGTTGACTGACCTCAAGTTCGGCATTCACTTCTTGGTTCTACATCTTGAGGGAGAAGTAGAAAATGTGAAGTGAGTTCATCACACACATTGTAAGTGGCATGCAAATTTGGGGGAAAAATATGACAAAACACAACAAACAGGGTTATTGTTTTCTTAGGTTAGTTATGTTAAAGGGAGAATTTGAAATGGTTAGTCAACACTTTTCAAATATATGAAGGTTGATCATACCCAGAGGGTGAGTGAGACCAGATGTTTTCCATCCTATCAGTGAAAAAGACAGTAAATTGTGAATTTCAGTGAACACTGCAAAAACAATGAATGCGAGTAAGGGGGAGTTTAAGCATCTCCTGCTCTTCAGTGTGTGGATGGGTGCACGAAGCCTGGACCTGAACAACCTTAAATGTGTCCTCTCATTTGCATACCACTGGCTTAGATTACCCAGAGCCCCCCCCCCTTTTTTTTTCTGAATTTATGCATGCCACTAATTTAATTTGACAAAATTATTTGTTAGGTTCTCGGCACTAAGTCGAGTGACAAGGACATTTGAAGGTTCCTGCACCGTAAAGAAAGAGGAAAGGACTGAAGAGAGAAGAAATCTCAGGCATCCAATGCATCGAGGGAGAGTTGGGTGTTTGGGCAGAGAGAAAATGGAGGGCTGTTATTCAAATTGGTGAGAAGAAAAGATACTCTGTCTCTTTAGTTCACTCTTCACCTTCTTCCTATCACTAGGCACTCGTGTACTTTTTCTGTTTTAAGAGATGAAAATTTCCTAAGAA
Organism: Mirounga leonina; assembly: GCF_011800145.1. Taxonomy (NCBI): domain Eukaryota; kingdom Metazoa; phylum Chordata; class Mammalia; order Carnivora; family Phocidae; genus Mirounga; species Mirounga leonina. Next base: position 12,338,446 of record NW_023270854.1, on the reverse strand, counting down.
GAGTAAGGAATTCTTCTATTTTAGATACAGTATACCTGAGGACATTGTTTTTGCTTTTTTGTTTGTCTATTTTCATGGATATGTGTTCCCTGATTATGGCCACATTTCACATATGTATGTGTGGTCTCCAAATCTGTGACAAGCACCATTTATTATTTTTTTAAGATTTTATTTATTTATTTGATAGATAGCGAGAGAGAGCACAAGTAGGGAAGAGAGGGAGAATCAGGTTTCCTGTGAGCAGGGAGCCCGATGTGGGTCTCAATCCCAGGACCTGTGATCGTGACCTGAGCCAAAGGCAGACGCCCAATTGGCTGAGCCACCCAGGTGCCCCTAAAATCACCATTTATGAAGCCCTGACCTCATGCCAAACTCTGGGTAGGGTGTGATGGATGCAAAGATGCATGAGAGGCCCGTGGGTTGGTGAGGGAGCCAGACATGTCCTCATGTTTAAACACTGCTGAGAATAGACCCAGGGTTCGATGGTGAGACACAGGGAGTCCTGGAGGCAGGATCAGGCACCAGTAGAGAAGACAGGCCTGAGATTACAGAGTTGATCCTAAGCCTCAAAATCATCTCTCTTGGGAAAACACAAGTCTGGCTAGCTCATCACCTGCAAAGTCATTTGATTTACTTTTCCTTTTTCTGGCCACAGGATTTCAGAGAGGGTTTAACTTGGAACGGGAACAACTCTGCTCCCAGAGTCAGAAGCAGCCATCTTTGGTTTTGTTAGACCCAGGGATCCTCCTTTCCGATTGCAGTTGATTGATTTTGTGGTCTCCATCCTTCCAAGTCCTTAGTGGCACTCTCTTGAATACTTTCCTGATACGTTCTACATGACAAAGTCTGTTAAATAGCATAAAACATGGGTTTTGTGGTTCCTTGTTAAGATACATGCAACATTTCAGGACACAAATAAGGTCAGAGTTGTGCAAAGTTCCAGGGCATTCCACGTTGTTCTGGGTGTTGATGTAAGAGAATGCTTAGGTACAGTTTGGGACCCTGAATTAGTCACTGTGTCTATCTATAATACAACCCTGCTTTGACACAGAACATAGAGCTTTAAAGGAAGGCTTAATGTCTAATTATTCTTTTTTTTTTAAGATTTTATTTATTTATTTGACAGAGAGAGACACAGTGAGAGAGGGAACACAGGCAGGGGGAGTGGGAGAGGGAGAAGCAGGCTTCCCGCAGAGCAGGGAGCCCGATGCAGGGCTCGATCCCAGGACCCTGGGATCATGACCTGAGCTGAAGGCAGATGCTTAACGACTGAGCCACCCAGGCGCCCCATGTCTAATTATTCTTATAAATAAGATAGCTCACTTGCTAACTCTAAATTTTAGTTTTCAGGATTTTTTTTCTTAAAACTTTTTTTTTTTTTTTTTTTTTTTGATGGGGGCAATGGTTATAATAGGATTCTCTAGCCTTATGGACATAAAATAATGAGCTTGTTCTATGTGACTCTTCAACACCCACAAAGCTACTCAAGCGTGGTATTTATTTCACTTAATTAAATACACAGAATAAAGTGGAGCTCTTCTGGCTATGAACCTGTCTTGGAAGTGTCAGCGAATGTCACAGGAGGGCAGGTATCATCTATTCACCAGGACTTGGGGACTGACCCAATGCCAGGCGTTGCTCTTCCTCAGGGAACTTCCCAGAACTACTCGAAGGAGTCAGATCAAGGATTGTAAAATCGGTCCCTCCTTATCAGGAGTTACTAGTGGAAGCTCTGTTTCACCTACCTTTACCCACATCCTTAAGCAAGTGAGTACACATAACTGAAATGACTCATCAAGTCTTGGAATAAATTCATTTTCTCTTTTTTTATGAGAAATCAGAACTAAATGTTCTTTTTTTTTTTTTACCTGACAAGTGATCTCCTCTGTATTTATAGCATATGCATTTCTCCAGGGATTTACTGCAGTTTAACGTCAGATCTGTGCACATATGTGCCCGTGTGGGGCTGCCTGTTTTATTATCCATCAGCCGGTCTCCGCTCCGTTGGGCTCCAGGGCTTTTTGGGTGGGAGAGGGATGAAGTCACACAGAAGGCTGCTGGTCAGAGTGTCGGGACTGTTTTGTTTGAGACAGAGTGCATTTGTGTCTCTGTTCATTTTATGCAGGGGTGTGGCGGGGGTGAGGGGTGTGGAGCTGGCTTTCCAAGTTATTTCCAGGCGTGCTCTGCAAACATGTCCCATGGACCATCCAAATGGCGAGAAATAGCAAAGTGCTATTCATCTCCATTCTAGTTTGAGTCTCACTGTGGGTTTATAGTCAGTGACCCCTTTTGATAGTTGCCTCAGTGGAGGAGAAGGTTTGGAGGAGCTGTATTTTTCAGAATGAAATGAAGCTGAGCACTGAGTGTAACTCAGGGTGGAGGGAAGAGAGCATGATGCCCTGCTAATGGGAATGGAACTTGTGCTCCTAAAGGAGCCATGTCCAGGGTAGTATTTTCCAGGGCTGCCAGAAGAAAGCGCCACAAACTGGGCAGCTTAATACAGTGGAGTTGATGGTCTCAGTTCTGGAGGCCAGAGGTCTGAAATGGAGACGTTGGCAGGGCTATACTTTCTCTGAAGGCTCTGTGTGGAAAATCCTTCCTTCCTCTTTTCTAGCTCTGTGGTTTCCAGCAGTTTTTGACATTCCTTGGTTTGTAGATGCATTCCTCCAATCTCTGCTCCCTTGGCACATGGTACTTTCCCTGTGTCTGTCTTCATGCCGTCTTCCTTCTATATAGGTCTGTATCTAAATTTTCCCCTTCTTCTTCCTCTCCTCCTCCTCCTTCTTCCTCTCCTCTTCCTCCTTCTTCTCTCCTCCTCCTACTTCTTCCTCCTCCTCCTCCTGCTCCTTTTTCTTCTTCTTCTTCTATTTCTCCTCCTCTTCCTCCTCCTCCTCCTTCTTCTTCTATGTAGGCTCCACACCCTGGCAATGTGGGGACTGAATCCATAACCCTGAGATCAAGACCTGAGCTGAGACCAAGAGTTGGATGCTCAACCAACTGAGCCATTCAGGTGCCCCTAAATTTTCCTCTTCTAAAGATACCAGTCATTAGATTAGGATCCATCTGAAGCCAGTATGACCTCATCTTAACTAATTACATCTATACAAAGGCCCTATTTCTAAATCAATTTACATTCTGAAGTTCTGGGTGGTCATGAGCTTTTGAAGGACACTCTTCAACCCAATACATCCCGTTACAGCATCTTTAGTTCCCTGGAACATCTGTACAGAAAGTAAAACCAATTTTCCAGCATCATTATCCAAAAGGGTACCCATCTTGAGTATGGTGTAAATATAAAGTGAGGTTCTCCCATGGTGTGGGTTGTATGCTACAGATGAACCTGGCTTCTTGAATGTGGCTGGCTCTTTCAGGCCACTAGGTATAATTTTTCAAACCGTGTTTTTAGAGCACAAGATGATTCCCCTGACATTTTCCAATAACCCCATTCTGGAACTTGTGCCTTCGCAAATCCTGCTCCCCAAGTCAGTTTGATAAACTGACAGTGCTGTCCCAAACTCAGATGCCTCCAGTGGACTGCCATTCATTTCAGAAACATTTGAAACTTACTCTCTATAAGCCACAGAAACACAAGGAAGCACAGAACCCTCAGTGACAACCAACCCAAATGCTTTCATGAGAGAATGCTAAGGCTCTATTGATTACCCTTTCTTTTTTTTTTTTTTAAGATTTTTTTTTTTAAGATTTTATTTATTTATTTGAGAGAGAGAGAGAATGAGAGAGAGCACATGAGAGGGGGGAGGGCCAGAGGGAGAAGCAGACTCCCCGCCGAGCAGGGAGCCCGATGCGGGACTCGATCCCGGGACTCCAGGATCGTGACCTGAGCCGAAGGCAGTCGCCCAACCAACTGAGCCACCCAGGCGCCCTTGATTACCCTTTCTTTGCTATGTTCATTCACTATTACTTCACATGATCTAGTGATTAGATATCCTTATGCTCAGGGAATGAAAAAAATTCACAAAATTTAGCCTTTTTGCCTGTCACCTTTTCTTAGAGTTCCATAGCAACTTTCTGATTCATTTGAAGTAGACATTCAGGCTGTCAGCGTTCAGGAACGTGCACTCTGAGTTTACAAGTCCATCATTCCATATTGAGAAGGTAAATATAAGGGATAAAATGTGATGGCATTTAAAATATTTAATATTTTAAAAAAGCAATTATGGGGCGCCTGGGTGGCTCAGTTGGTTAAGCGACTGCCTTCGGCTCAGGTCATGATCCTGGAGTCCCTGGATCGAGTCCCGCATCAGGCTCCCTGCTCGGCGGGGAGCCTGCTCCTCCCTCTGACCCTCCCCCCTCTCATGCTCTCTCTCTCTCTCTCTCACTCTCCCAAATAAATGAATAAATAAAATCTTAAAAAAAGAAAAAAAAGCCATTATGAAGAAATAAAGGTATACATGCAACCAGGTAGCAGAAAAGACAAAAATGCTGCGCGTTACTGTGGGTGGGTGCGCCAGTGATTGATGCCTGTTTGGACCCCGCCTGATGGTCGTAGCCAGGCAGGGCAAGCATATTCTGTAGCCAATGTGTTTTCTTAATTCCCAATACTTGAAGCAGCTCTTGGTTTCACTCTAATGTGCTTTTTTTTTCTTCTTGGGGACATACTCTCTCTGTCACATTCCATTTCCAGTTTCTGGGATCACAAGAACAACAAGAAAACTCTTAACATAAGATGGTACCCGGGTTTGACAACAGGTGTGCCATTTTCCTTGCTCTGTGTTGCTTCTATTCCACTCTCTCCTTATCAATTTCTGTCCTCCTGAAATAGAACTCGTTCAGCCTCTGTGTGTAAATTTCTTTATTTCAATCCACATCACTCTTGAACTGAAAGTTCAGCTCAGCATGGGGTGATATTTTTTTTTCCTAAGCAGCTTGAGGATATTGTTCCCCTATTTGTAGTTTCTCTTGTTACTAATAGAAAGCCTAGAATTATCAACTTTCATGGGTGTTTTTTCCTTTCTTCCTGGTTGTTTCCTCTGTCTTCTGCAGTCTCCAGTTTCACTAAACTGGGAGATGTATTTGGTTGGGGACACCTGGGTGCCTCAGTCGTTAAGCATCTGCCTTCGGCTCAGGACATGATTCCAGGGTCCTGGGATCGAGCCCCGCATCAGGCTTCTTGCTCAGCGGGGAGCCTGCTTCTCCCTCTGCCTGCCGTTCCCCCTGCTTGTTCTCTCTCTGACAAATAAATATATAAAAGCTTTGAAAAAAAAGAAATGTATTTGGTTTTACCTATCCTGCCCAAGATGTGGTTTATCTCATAATTAGAAAATTTATGTCTCTCTTCATTCTTAGTTGCATTCTTCTAGAATATTATATCTTCCTTCTTTTCTCCCTTCTCACTTCCAGAACTAGTACCAAATGTATATTTCAACTTTTCTTAAGGGTCATTGCATGTTTTAAGACATTTAAGACATTCCATCCTTGTAGTGTTGCATCCTCATCAAGGGTGAGAACTTTGGGTGTAGATGGTACCAGTGTTGGGACTCACTGCCTATTACCATGTAGAGTAGATAACAAAAGTGAGAACACAGTTTATATTGTGAGTGGCAGGTGGTGGGCTCTTCTGAGAAAGAACCTTCTGGATGCACAATGTGAGGAGGCAGTACTGGGGGGTGCTGAGCAACTGTTTGAAGTCTTCCCCGTCTTCCTTGAATGGTAGCCAGATCCCTGAGGTCTGCACCCTCCCTACATTCTCCCTTCTATCCTGTCCTAAAAGTGCTATCAGGAAATGCTGATGGGCAGCATATTTCTTAGGAACGCGGACTCCAGACTCAGCTTGAGGCACAGAAGAAGGAGAGCTTATTTGGGTGTCCAGCCTGTAACCATTCATAGTAGACTCTCAGGTCCTCCTTAGGAAGCCGGCCTGCAGCTTCAATGTGACTCTCCTTACCTTTGGAGACGACCAGCAGCACTCTACGTTAATCTAAGCTTTAGTTCAGAGTCTGATAATGACTGGAGTCTGGAGTGGGATTGAGTGTTAGGGGTAGCCTTTTCTTTTCTTTTGCTGAGAGAGGAGTAGCCAGGGCTCTGTAAATCTATAAGGAGCAAAACCTCTTTGGGAGATAAGGATGAGTTGCGTTTGGATGTCTCCTTCAGGAGTAGCTGCTTTTGCTGGCTTCCGCATGTCCCTCCAGTGAGTGACCCTTCTAGAAGGCCACCATGGCCCCGTCTGCCTGGACACTCACCATGCAATCACTATGGCACCTCTAAGATTCTCTGTTCATGGTCCCCTACTTTACCACATCAGCAACCACACCCCAACCTCTTAACCTCCCTCACACACGCTCTGGGTGGCCCAAAACCTTAGAGCCAAAAAGTCAGAAGAAAGAAGTGCCAGTTCTTTGTGCTTCTATCTTTCCACACAGCTCCCTGGAGGTAATAATGTTCAGTTCCTTCCACTTGCTCATGTGGAAGGACAATAGGGACAAGAGTTGCAATCCGACATAAAAAATGTTATCTCATGCAATCTATCGTTAAGAAATGGAGAACAAAAAGCACTAAAATTATGTCAACACAAAATATGTATATATAAGTTTTCTAGAAAATACCTCTCGCCTCCTGGGATACTATGGCAGTGATGTTCTCATTCCCCAACATCTGTAGTAAAGAGGAGTTTTAATCTGCCAGTGTTCAGTTCTCATTTCTCAAAGGGGCCGCAGCTCATCCTGATGGTATCAATACCATGGTAAGAATGTCCCCTATTACCCAAGGAGAACCTGGATTAGTAGATGAGAGATGCAGCCCAATTTTCAGTAGCTTGCAGTTATTTTTACATGAACCAAATTAGGAGAAAATAGCAATTCTGCGTGACGTTGAAGGAATATAATTAAAAAGGCTTCCTTCTCTGTGCATTCTCATACTCCGCAATTGGCCATACCTGGACCTTAGTTTGTCGTAATGCATGTAACATCGTTCCCGATGACATTCTGGCCTAATCAAAGGAAGGAAATGCTAGCAATTTGTCAACAGTTAGCCTTTGAGGTTTCTACTTTTACAGGCTGAAGCTCTGATTGGCACCTGAACTTTAGAAGGTTTATTTAATGCTACAACACTTCAATGTTTTCCGGTTACCCGTCAATTCAGAATTTTCTATATGTTCTATCCAGTGACCTGTTACTTACCTCTGCTTAACTCCCTAATCCCCTTGCTCTTGAGGTTAGCTTCTCCCAGAGAGTTTCCGTAGATCCGGGCATGTGCGCGTGTGTCCTGGAAGCATGGGGTCAGGCTAGCTGAGACTGCACTTCCACTCTGACTCTCCTGGCAATGGCGTCCATGCTCCCCACGGCCAAGCAGCTGCCTTTCCACCTCAGCAAACCCAGAGCTGTTCCTGCCTACACGCTTGAGGCTCCCATGACAAATGCTCTCGGGCACCCACTTCCTGTGCCATTCTCTCTCTGACATTTATTCCCTCATTGCTCTGTTGTCGTAAAGAGTTTCTGGGTTACCTCGTGAATCTTAACAATTTCGGTAAGTAGAACTAGTACTAATGCTCATCAAAACATATCTTTACCTTTTTTTCTCCCCCCTGGGCACACAGAAGGCTGCCCTTCCCTAGCTCTTCCTAGCTGGATGTGGCCATATGTTTTATTCTAGCCGTTGGACAGGGAAGGGAAGTGGTATGTGCCACTCTGCGGTCCAAAGCACTCAGGTGCCCGTGGGAGAGTCTGCTCCATCCTGTTATGGAAATCTAGGTGGAAGCTTTGTGTCGAGAGGGTAGGGTCAAAATAACTAGGTGGTTTGGATCGCTGATGGTGGATGCCTGCTGGTCCCACGGAGGACTTGGCAAGAATAGGAAATAAAGTCTATTGTTTCAAGCCACTGTGTGGGATTGTTATCCCCTCCTTATTCAACAAAGTATATCTACCTCTTAGTTACATTTACCGATGAGAAAACTAAGGCCTAGAATACTAAGAACACTTACTTGGTATCGCATATGAGACCGTTGAGCTGGACTATGAACCTGTCTGTTTTTGTCTTCAAAACCTGGTGATAGTAAAATAGTTTGAATAAGTTAACCAGCTAACTGGTATCTACTAGACCGACAGCACTATAGAGGAATGGTAGCTTCGAGAAGCAACGTGGAAAGTCTTTGGAGGTACACCTCCTTGGGAGGAACACTTTTTAAAAAAAATTTTTTTAAAGATTTTATTTATTCATTTGAGACAGAGAGATACAGAGAGAGAGAGAACATGAGCAGGGGGAGAGGCAGAGGGAGAGAGAGAAGCAGAGCCTGACACGGGGCTCAGTCCCAGGACCCGGAGATCATGACCCATGACCTGAGCGGAAGGCAGATGCTTAACCATCTGAGCCACCCAGGTGCCCAGAGGAATACTTTTTGAAGAAGAAATGCTTGAGACATTTTATGGTGACATCTAAAGTTACCAACGCAGAAGTCTTGGGAACCTTTGTTGTGGAGTGACTTAGTGGTTTTGTTTGTTTGTTTGTTTGTTTTTTAAGATTTTATTTATTTGAGAGAGAGAGTGAGTGAGAGAGAGAGCACACAAGCTGGGCGGGGGGAGGGGCAGAGGGAGAAGCAGACTCCCCGCAGAGCAGGGAGCCTGAAGCTGGGCTCGATCCCAGGACCCTGGATCTTTGTACCCTTGTATCTGGGCCTGTAGTTGACGTTCTTTTCCTTAAGAGTTATTCAGAAGTCTAAAAAGATCCCTTCTGCCAAGTAGGGAACATAGGACAAAATATACAACAACTACAAAAGACCCTTCGCTTTGTTCTGACGCAAACCGGCTCATTCATTCATGATGCACTTGAAAACATCAGGAATAACTACAACCATTATTACCTGTGGCGAAACACTTTCTGGGGATGGACACGCTGCTAATGATCTCCCAGCTCGAAATGTGGCTCGGAAAGGTTTTCTGGGTTTCCAGCGTAGGGGGACGGGTGTGTTTTTCTCCATCCTGATCAGTGCTTTCGAATCTCCATGTGCTGCTTTCTGAGAACAGAGTGGGGCTCCATTTTGTTAAATAGATGATTGGCCATTGCAGCTCAGACGAGTACTCCGTTAACCTGTCAGAGGAAAGACTATGTGGGGGGAAAAAATATTACAAATGACCTTCAAATGCAGTTTCAGTTCCTTAGCATTTAGTGAGTCCGGATGGTTTCCTTATTATGACATATCATGTTTTCCCATTTCATCTCTTTTAAGAATGACTAACGGAGCTTGCAGCTATCCTTCCTTCAAGACCAGCTGTCAGTGTGCGATAGGAATTAAGGCAGGGTGTTTTCATTACAAGATTGCAAATTCCTTGGCAGAAAGGATGCAGCCTGCTCAGCTCTGTGTGCCCAGACCCTAGCCTGGGACTTGGCATACAGAACGTTCCCGGTCAGTGCTGGACAAGAGAATGGGGAACAGCTTCGGGTCTCACCCAGGCTCAGATGCAAAATCAGCTCCCAACAGCCCTTCCTCTCTGATGTTTGGAATGGGAATTCTCATCCATAGAAGAGGAAGGAAAAGAAATAAATGTTACACTGTGAAATGGAATATAAAAAAAGCTGAGGTCCGATGGTAGATTCGAATGCAAAACACAAGAGTCGTGACCTCTAGCTCTTTCCCACAAGATTCTGCCTGGAAGAAGTGAGTGTCAGGGAGAGACGCGAGCAGGGCTCTGGTCCTTTTCTGTGTCCTCCCCTGACTGCTGTCTGGTCGCCAAACCTGCTCGTGGCAAGTAGCCTAAGCTCCTTCACGGAAGTGTTACGAAGGCAATGTGTTTCCACGCCAGGCTTCCGGAGGATTATGAAAAGCAGGCTTTAATACTTTTTAATAGTAAAATTTAATTAAACTAAATGTACCTCAGGGGAGAATAATGTATGCAAACATCACAAAATCAAGCACCATGGTGAGAGAAAGTGAGAGCTTAATGTGGATGCATTCCAAAATTTTGGCTTAAGCAACAAAACCAAGTTATTCTGTATTTCTCCTTAATATGTTGTGTGGGTCTTTTAACAGTTGGTTGTTTAATAATAGTAATCTTGAAGCTTATTTCTCCGATCAGCCTGCCTGTGACAGTTCTTCATTCTCAGTAAACACTGTGATAAAATCAGCCTGCTGCAGATGCTCCTTATTCTATTACTGTGGCATAATCATTTGGGGAAATCTGTGAAACTAATGCAAAATCTCACAAAGCTTTCCAGAAATATGGATTGAAAACGAAAGACTGGAAAAATAGCTTGTCATAGCCCATTAGCAACTACATACTGTTATTTAAGAAATTATTTGTCAAACGTTTCCTTTTTCGCACTTCACTTTTAAAAAATCCAAACTTGTTTGTTCCTGATGAACAATGGGAACATGGATCATAGAATGCTAAGTCAGATTTACCAGGCAAATACTAGTATTTGCCCTGGAATGAATTATGCAGCTTGACTTAAAGTTAGCCTGTGCATTTTTCTCAGAGAGGAAAAGTATTTCTGGTATTATTTTTTATGGAGAGCAATTTTTTTTTGAGAGGACGATAATGTAAGTAGAATTTAATGGTATGATTTCATTTATCTTTGATGAACAAAATTCCATACTTAAGGATTGGCCAGCGCTTCATCAAACTGGCCATTGTTTCATTTTTTCCCTTTCTTCATTGTTTAATAAATACTTATTCATGAATCTGGCCTCTCTCCATCCTCCTCTATCACTGGTGTCTTTCTCTGACCATTATCTCTCTTTCAGAAGATCCTTCATATTTTACTTCCCAGTCAACAGGGTAAGCTTCATATTTGAATACACTATTCTCTCCCGAGACGCCAGCAACTTTACTTGTTTTTTTCCCAACTCCTGGTTAAGAAAACGACATTGTTTTGTTTTGGTTTGGTTTGGTCTTTGTTGCTTCATACTCCAAGAGCAGAGAGTAGTTACTGTGAGCTTATTGATACATTCTCATGACAGTTTCCTATAATTTATAGTGGAAACCCGACACTAGCAGGTATTAAAAACCTTGTCTAAAGTTTCTACACTGAGTATAGCGCAGACTCGGCATTCGAGACCGTTTCATTCTGACCCTCCAGCTCCCGATGGGTCCACACTGGCAGATGCTGAGGGAACAGAGGGAGAGGCAGCGTGAGCATGGGCTGTGTAGCCAGACGGACCCGGAACCACACCTGGCTTGGCCACTTCCTGCCTTAGCGATTGACTTAGTTTCTGGTTATAATCAGAATCCGTTTTGTCCAATTTAAAACGAAAACCTAGTGGATAGTGTAGCACGATGCCTAGCTGGAAGAGCCAAACCCCAAGATTATTGTAATTATTACCCCAAACACAGTGGGCCTATTTGTCCTGGAAAAGAGCCATCATTATTTTCCTTCATCTGGCTATTTCTTTAATGTTCAGAATTTCTACTCCCCTCTCCCCCCTACTCCCTCTGCCCCCATGGCAAGCAAGCACTTAGTGTTACTTAGAGGAGCTGCGGTGTTGGACTTCCAGACTGGCCGTATTGTGGGTGAGAGACACATCTCCTGCTTCCTCCCCAGGCCCAGGATCAGTGAGAGCGCCGGGTGGCACGAGGGTCACAAGGTTCTGCAGCCCCTGTTCCTCCCACAGGGACAGAAGGGCCAGTGACACTCAGCTTCAGCTGTGGGCGGAGTGTGTGTGGACCCAACAGGGATGAGAGAGGTGGATGATCCTGACCTTGTCCTTTGCTGCTGGAGAACCAGTGAGTCATGAGAAGAAGCTGTAGTTTCCCGTGACATCTCTCTGGAGACTCTTTAGCCTTCTTCTTACAACATACTGACATTCATAATTCTCACCAAAGTGCGTTTCCATCGATATATTCACAAATAATTATTTATCAGGTCTGAAGTAAAGATTCATGATATTTAATGAGAAGCATAGGAAAATGGGAGAAAATGTACATTTCAGAGTCCGAAAGTGAAAATTTCTGAAGGGGGCCTCCCTGCCACCATTCTCTTCAGTAACGTCTTAGAGCTCCATTTTGGGAGAAGAAGGGGGTGCCTCATTTTGTTGTTCCAAACACTTCAGCATCTGAATGAAAGAACGCTTTGATTCTTCACATTTTATACTCTATGTCTGTACTGGAACTTTCTGATATCTCCTTTGGTGCTTATTCCTGAGAATGTTTATTTGTTTTTGTGTGTGTGTGTTTTTAAGATTTTATTTTATTTATTTATTTATTTATTTATTTATTTATTTATTTATTTATTTAT